>NW_015651328.1:131630-132090 GCF_001515625.1 Sinocyclocheilus rhinocerous
CTGCGTCCGAAGACACTACGGGAACGCCCCCAGCGTGACCGTGCTCTGAATCACATGTGTAATCAGTCCAATGGAAGGGTGAAACGTCATAGGCGGGGGACGTAGCGACCAGGAAGTTATAAAGGCACGTGAAACGTCATAGGCGGGTGACGTAGCGACCAGGAAGTTATAAAGGCACGTGAGGTGGAACCGGCTTCAGCTTCAAGGAATGAAGCAAGCGCTCGCAGGGATGCCGGAAGTATGGCTCTGAGACGCAGCGTCTCGTTCCCTTCGGGGAACCATGGTTACATACGTAACCTGGAGACGTTCCCATTCAGGAACTCGAGCTGCGTCCGATGACACTATGGGAACGAGAATGCCCACGCCGCCAGACTTGCAAATCCCTGTCTAGTGTGGAAGAGCACAGCTAAGACAAGAGAACAGAAGAGCCAGGAGTGGCTCGCATATCAAGGCCATAGAA
>NW_015651328.1:133819-137152 GCF_001515625.1 Sinocyclocheilus rhinocerous
GAGAAACGGGCCTGCAGGAACTCCAGCACTGTACCAACCGGGCAGTTAACTGGGTCGAGCTGACGATCTCCGCACCAAGAAGTGAAAAGTTTCCACTTCAAGACTTACAGTTTCCTCGTGGAGGGAGCTCTGGAATGGAGAATGGTCTCAACAACCTCGGTTGAGAGACCGGAAGCTACGAGCTGTGCCCCCTCAGGGGCCACACCCATAACTTCCACAGCTCCGGGCCCCCCGTGAAATATCGTGCCCTCCGCCTATGAGAGGAGGTCCCTCCTGACGGGAATCTCCCATGGAGAGCCGTCGAGGAGAGAAATCAGGTCCGAGAACCATACTCAGCCCGGCCAGAAGGCACACATCCGTCGCTAGCGTTACACGGCGACAAGGAGCTCCCAACACCGGGCCCTGAGACAAGAATCAAGGTTTTCTCCACATGTCCAAGGCACGTAGGCCTCGCCGCGTGACCTTGATCAAATGGAGCAAGGTTTAGTCTTAACCCTAACTCCTTCATGTAAGCAAGAACAACATCTCGATGTCGAACCGCCATCTGCTCCGATTGAGCTAAAGGTGCACCCCGCTTTTTCCCAGTAGGGGCCGCCCCCAAAGTCCCTGAACCTCTCATGTCAGGGCCTTTTGGCCGAGGACTTCCTCTGAAGCACGACCCTCAGGTCGGGCTTCGACTGCGCAGCCCTCGACCCAGAGCGCCGCTGACCTCGGTCCCGTTGCGGGGGAGCACGAGAAGCGACGCTCTGTTTTTGTTGTTCGCGGTATGAGGAGGAGGTATGCGGCGAGAGCTGCTCCCGCCCAGCAGCCCCTGGAGCTAGAGAGCGGCGAGGGAGGAACCGCAGGAACGCCGCCGCCTGTTTACGGGCCTCCTGGTACCTGTTGACGACTGAATTGACGGCGTCGCCGAACAGGCCAGAAGGCGCAGAAGGCGCAACCCTTGCCCACCAGGCTAGATGTTGCACGTAATGGCCTGGAGGGCAATGCCGGAGCCTTTGGAGCCTTTACTGACTCTGGAGACAGATAGCTCGGTAGTGTCTGTTCAACCCGAGGCATCACCTCATTGCCACGTTCCTTCAGCCCCAGGATGTTGTTGTAATTACTGATGTTAGGGCTGAAAAGACGGGGTAAATAAGGCTTTTCCCATTATTTTGACACTCAGCATGGAGATCAGGGAAGAAAGGAAGGCCGCGGCATGGAGGAGGTGACTTAGAACGCAGGAAATGTTCATCCAGCTTGCTTTTAGGACGATCTTTCTGCTTCTCGGCCAGCTAATTGATCTTTAACTTGGCCACAACACGAGTCACCATCTCCAACAGCTTCTTTTACTGGATGGACTGGGGTGACGAGTCCCCAGTCTGATCCTGTTCGATGCTCACCACATCAACCTCCTCAGAGGAAGAGAGGCAAAGCATCGCGCCTTCACTCCGGGGGGAAGAAACCGCAGAGCATGCTTCTGATCCCTCAAAGAGGCACTGGATCTAGTGGGTGAGGGTGAAGAAAGGGCCATGCCCTTCTCCAATCCCTCCACTAAATCCATCTGCGATCTCCACGATCTCAGTTGCCGCTCTGCCTCAGCAGAAGTGGGACCAGGACTGCGAGGACCTCGAGCCTGTGCACAATCCTCAAAGAGCGCCAGGCGGGAGCAGAGCGTGCGCAGTGGCAGCCACTCACTATGCACACAATCAAAGTGTCCAAAACAAGCAATGCAAAGATCATGTGTATCCCCATCCGTAATATAGTGCGGGCATGGAGGAACACAGACTAAAATGCTGCTTGTCTTTCTGATCACTCTGCATATTTCAAAGAACTGAATTTGTGCACTGGCACAACACACTTTTCACACACACTTTGCTGAGGGACACAACAAAAAGCACTTGCTGAAGAGCAGAAGCTAATGCCGTTTACACCGGATGCACTTATAAGCTTCCTGGTGGCTATGTCACCCCACCTGTGATGTGTCGCCACTCTATTGGACTGATTTCACACATGCACGTTCCAACAAAAATAGATCATTTTTAATTATACAAAGAAATTGGAAGCAATCAATGTCTTCAGGAGAGGGCCTGCCCAAAACAAAAAAAAACAAGAGTTACTAATTACTAAGAGGGGAACTAAATGACCTATACATGTAAAAGAAAAGAAATAAACAAAATAGGATTCCATCTACTCCCTAACTAACAAAAAATAGGGATAAACATTTAGTATTTCAAAAGAAAGTGGCACTCTCACCCTACAGCTTCCAATAAAGTAAAAAGAACCAGAGCACATGTAACCACAAAGTGTGCACACCAATTGTAATTCAATAGGACATGCAAGTTTTCACACTCAACAGCTTTATACAAGTCTGTTGCAGGGGAGAAGTGAACTTCTCTGAAGCAGTGTTCTTTCTGCCCTCTTATAAGCTATGTCCCAATTCAGAGACAGCATTCTTCGAAGGACTCAGACCACAAAGGCCACGTCTTCGAAGGCTGTGAAGGTCAGACCGAGGGTTGTTAAATGGACGGTCTAGCCGACAGAGGATTGCGCTTGTCGCCTACCAACTGTGACAGCTGCCATTGATGAGCGGCAGTAACTGTTCTGTCTGTAAAGATGACTCGTACTTGAACTTATTTTACTTTTTATTGTTCTGATCAACTTCCCTCACATCACTGAACTGCGTGAAAACTAGGGCTGGGTTTTGACACAAATTTCATGATTAGATTAGATTTGATTACCAATTCGATTAGATTCTATTCAATATTGATTATTTTGGATATAGCCTAGCCTATATCAGGTACAGTACATGCCAAATTTTTCAAGGAAAAAAAAATCTCTCAACTAATGCTGTAAAATATACATGAGAGTCAGTTGGTACTACATTACTATATTAGCCTATTAAAGGTTAAAATTGACTGATTTGTTAAAATTACAATTAATGAAGTTTTTTAAATAATAAAGTTACAATTACATAATTTTTCTACTTCAATTCGTTTTTTGTTTTTTTTAATATAAACATTTAAATGGTGGCTGTCATAAAAACTTGATGGATTTATTCAAACAAATTAAACATTGAAGAACAGTAACATTTATAATGAATATGTTATATGGTGCATATATTTAGCAAAATGCCCCTCTCTACAGTTTATTTTTCTATCTGACTAATGATTTTATGGTCACAAATATGTTTTTCTGAGGTAAATGACGTTACGTGACATTGTTTACAAGCCGTTATATTGACGTCTTTGCGCGGCTGAAACACTGATTGAGCGATTACATGAGACAGGATACGAATTGTAAAGTTGTACTCTTTCTTTTAACTTACCTTCGGATGTTTAGTCATGTTTATTTTGT
>NW_015651328.1:141853-167156 GCF_001515625.1 Sinocyclocheilus rhinocerous
CGGAGGACCGGCAGGAGACGGCCGAACTAGCTGTTCTGGAGACCCCCGAAGGGGTAGCGAGCCCCTCAGCTCCGCTACGTTCCCGGGCGGAAGAAACTGAGGGGAGCGCTCGCTGGAGACTGCTGCGCCCTGAAGCATCATCGATGGCAGGGTTGGCAGAAAAATCTCCCGAGGGCACTGAGGAGAGACGGACACCGTATACTGCGGTGCACCCCGCTTTTCCCCAGTAGGGGCCGCCCCCGAAGGCCCTGAACCTCTCATGTCAGGGCCTTTTGGCCGAGGACTTCCTCTGAAGCACGACCCTCAGGTCGGGCTTCGACTGCGCAGCCCTCGACCCAGAGCGCCGCTGACCTCGGTCCTGTTGCGGGGGAGCACGAGAAGCGACGCTCTGTTTTTGTTGTTCGCGGTATGAGGAGGAGGAGGTATGCGGCGAGAGCTGCTCCCGCCCAGCAGCCCCTGGAGCTAGAGAGCGGCGAGGGAGGAACCGCAGGAACGCCGCCGCCTGTTTACGGGCCTCCTGGTACCTGTTGACGACTGAATTGACGGCGTCGCCGAACAGGCCAGAAGGCGCAAGCGGGGCGACCCTTGCCCACCAGGCTAGATGTTGCACGTAATGGCCTGGAGGGCAATGCCGGAGCCTTTAATGACGATGCCGCGCCAGGGGACAGATAGCTCGCGAGCGTCTGTTCCACCCGGGGCATCGCCTTATAACCATGATCACTAACCCCCGCCACGTTTGCATAATGAGAGGAAGCGGGGGTAAATAGACGTGCTGAATATGGTCTAACCCACGACCTCGACACCTCGGTGTGGAGATCAGGGAAAAACGGTAGGCTCCGGCGCAGGGGTGGCAGTTTACTCCACAGAAAGCGCTCATCTAATTTGCTTTTCTGCGGTTCAGCTTCTTTCTCGGCCGGCCAATCAATGTTTAATTTAGCTACGGCACGAGTGACCACCTCCAATAACTCCATATACTGTGCTGTGTGAGGGGGCGAATCCTCATCGGCGCTCTCCACATCAACCTCCTCGGAGGAAGATAGGCGGAGCGTCGAGCCCGTTCCCCGGGGGGAAGAAACCGCAGTGCGGGCTTCCGATCCCAGAGAGCGGGCACCGGATCTGGCGGGTGAGGAAGGAGATAGGGGCTCGCCCGTCTCCATTCCCTCCGCCAAATCCAATTGCGAACCCCATGAATGCAGCCGCCACTCAGCCTCGGCTGAAGCGGGACCAGCACCACGAGGAACGCTGGCGAAGGTTCCCTCCTCAAAGAGAGCCTTCCGGGAGCGAAGCGAGCGCAATGACATTCGCTCACAATGCGGGCAATCGGCCCCCTCAAGAGCCGATGCCGCATGCTTCGCCCCCAAGCAAACAACGCACATACTGTGTGTATCCCCACTCGTAATATAGCGAGGGCAGGGAGGAACACACAGCCTGAAACGCTGCTCACTTTCGCCCTTATGCTTTCCACCTCACGTGCCTTTATAGCTTCCTGGTCGCTACGTCACCCGCCTATGACGTTTCGCCCTTCCATTGGACTGATTACACATGTGATTCAGAGCACGGTCACGCTGGGGGCGTTCCCATAGTGTCTTCGGACGCAGCTCGAGTTCCTGAAGGGGAAATAAAGTTTTGTCACTTGCTTGACTAAAATTTTAGGGAAAATGATACACTTAATTATGTCAACGTAATAAATAAATATAGATATAAATAGAAGTAAATATATTTTGGGTGAACTATCCATTTAAGTGGAAAAATAAAAGTGAAATCAAACACAAATGTAGTTTATCAAGGGCATACGCATGTTGTGGTGATTCATCTCAGCATTGGCTCAAGTGTGCTGTATATCTGTGCATTATTAGATTCACATCACTTCGAGTTGCCACTGCTGTTTCTGAATAGATGTCATTTTTTATATTTCTAAGCTCCCAACCACTTGTACTTACATAGAGAGGATGTGTTTTGTTGTCTAACCTGCAGTTCAGTATCCACCCTTGGGCGGCATGAAGGCAGATGTTGAATGAGCCACATTCATGAGTAGAATAGCTTCTGGGCCTGTGCTGAATTAAATTGCGCTCTTAATTGGGGGTTGTGCATTTTATTAGAGTCTCGACTTTAATGCTGTTTTTGATGATGCTGTGAGAAATCCGCTTTGCTGGAAGTGCTTGCCTGTGGCAGTCATCTGAATGATTAGCTCTTTGGTACCAAAAGAAGCTCTCAGAGTTCAGTTTGAGTCATTTTGAGTCTATACAACTGCACTCACGCCTGTCAGGCTGGTTTGGCTGTCCACTTTTATTACATGTGGGTTGATTTAACAGGATTTGCAGGCGACTTATTTTATGTATGGATTTATGTCTAGACTTTAGAGAAAATTAAAGAGTACACCTTCCCCACCTCCAGTCGTTGCTATGATAATGCTATTACGAGCAGAGGAAACATCAGCCATGCAGTGCTCTGAGCTTCTAGACTTCTGCATGTTTTGCACAGATTTGTTAAAGGAAAAGAGTACTTTTAAATACTGCTACTCTTTTGTCCTCAGTCGGCTGCACACTGTGAGATTTTAGCCGTGATTTCACAGTCTGATACTAATTTCAGCAATAAAAAATGTGTTTGGTCTTAGACCAAAATCTGCAGTCTTATATTATTTGGTGTAACATGCTCAACAATGACTGCTCAACTATCTGTCTATCTGTCTGTCCATATATCCATCTATTCGTCCATCCATCCATTACATATTATTAAGGGTTCCCTTCATGTTGCGATTGTATAAAAATCCTCAACTTCACCCTAAAGAACAAGCAGTTCACAATTTCCCTCTTTCATTCAGTCACAACTGTCTCCAGACACTTACAATTATTTTCCCTTTATTTTTCAGGCGAAACATTGCAGACATTACCCCAAGTGCTTGCTGCGGTTTCCATTTGCAGTACCGTTTCAATTTCGCGTGTCAATGATGATGTAAGAGCAACCTTAGACTGCCCAGTCAACTCTGCTAAGATGTGTATCGTTCAGTGTGACATAAAATATCTCTCTGGGGTCACGCACGCCACACAATCTGACATGCAACAATGATAAAATAACATACCATTAAAGTGAGTCTTTGTGCTGTAGCTAGTTCAGTTCTGAAGGAGTATTTAATGCTGCACAGCCTCTGTAGATTCACAGTAAACCATGGGCTGTCTTTTGCTTTAGAGTTTTAGCTCAGGCTTTGGGGCTGTGACCTAGATTACTTCTTAATGGCACCAGAAGTGCACAAAGAGGATGTTAACCACTTTGGAGCCCATTACAAGAACAACCAGGGGCATGTTTGGCCACAACCCCTCAGGTAAAGTGTGTTATCTTGTCCATTATGATTTCTGCTCTGTTGGATGTGAGTTTGTGTGGATAAAGCAAGAAATGGTTGATTATTTGTTCTTTTAGAAGCTCTCTAAACCCATTTGAAGTTCTTTAATGCTACATGGATGGCATAACCTCTAGGGATGCACAATATTATTTATCAGTACAATACCAGTTATCAGCTGGTATTAGAGATTTGGACTTTTAATTGTGTGCACTAAGTTGTCCTATATTTTAATTTAGATTACTTTGCTGTCGGTGATGCTCACTGAAAGTTAATGTTTAAAGGGGACATTGGATGCAAAATTCACATTTACATGGTGTTTGCATTTAAATGTGTCTTAGCAGTGTGGACACAACCACCCTACAATAATAAAAAATCCATTCACTCCTTTTTTTTATCCGCAAAAAACCTTAACAGTCTCAACAATCAAGCCATTTTGATTGTCCAGTGACGGAACTTGTATTAGCATATTTCAAGGTAAAAAGACAAGGCAAAAAGAGTGTTGTTTTACACGACCATTGAGGAATTTTGAGAATCAAACCAACTTGGGCATTCAGTGTCTCCTTTAAAAACAGTAATAATTAATTAACACTGTTAAATCTGAAAATAGTCATCCATTTTACATTCTGTATATGTTTTGATGCCTAAATTCACTTGAAGCATTTAAATGAATGATTTTAGTTTTTAGTGTTTTATCTTTTTTTTGTTAGTTGTATTTTTTGTTTAATAATAATAATTTAACAGTACTATAGAATTTTAATATCTACCTATTATCGGTTATCAGCCATAACATTACAAATTATTTATCTGTAGGAATTTTTAATATTGGTGCATCCCTAATGGCATTTCTGTCATAAATACAGACACTGATATTTGGTGATCTCTTAAGGAATACTCTAAAATCATGTTTAGGGAATAGTAAATGGTTTGGCTTTAAAGGGATAGTTCACCCAAAACTGAAATTCTGTCATCATTTACTCATCTGTATGTTGTTACAAAATCTGTATGACTTTCTTTCTTCTGCGGAACATAAAAAAAAGGTATTTTGAAAAATGTTGGTAGCCAAACATTTTGGTGAATACTGGATATTACAATGAGGAACATATTGACGGTCATTTCAGTTTCTGATGGCTTAATGAAGAGTATAACACCAGGAGTTGATGGTTGACCCTGTGAAATGATTTAGTCAAACTGCAAAATAAAAATCTCTCAATTCATTTTCAATGCCTGTTAGAAGATCAAAATTGCTAAGTGCAAGAATTAGCACACTAAATGGCATTCAATATGATAGTCATTAAATTGCTTTTATTTTATGGACCATAATGTGAAGAGTCAGATGTAATACGCCCTTCATACCAGATCACGCAAGACTGAATCAATCTAATGGCTCTCATTTAGCATTTGAATGCCAATCACTTGCAGTCATTGTGCTCACATTCCAACAAACTTTCTTCCCTACACACCGATTTAACTATATGAATGTCAGTCTAAGAGACCGGATTAGCCTCCTTTTCCCACAAGAGAAAGTGTAAAGTGCCGTGTGTGTCATTCATATGAGACCTCCACCCAAAACATACATTTGCAGTCAATATCCAACAAAATCTCATTAAAACTTTATACATCCTGCTGTGAAAATTAGTTCTAGATGACATATTTGTCATATGTCAAGAAGGATGTCTGTCTCGCTCAGCCATGCAGAAAAATGTTATTTTAAGCCGGGAATTGGAGTCACACAAAACAGGAAAGTAGGGCTGAAACCACAGGAGGGAGAGTGAGATGACACGTTTTGTGATTTTCGGGATTGACACCGCATAACTTTTTCATTGGTTCTACTCTGGTTCTGCTTATTAATGACTCTTTCCCCTGTTTGAATGACCCCAGCGTCTGTAAACTATGCATGGTAGTACTTGAATCAGAGAAACTGTACTGGGGAAAAACCTAGACATAGGCCTAAACGTATCAGTGATCTGACTGGATCATGCATTTCTGGAAACAGAATTGATTTTTTTCAACAGACTGTTTAATAATTTTTACAATTAGTATTAATCATTCAAATTGTTATTATTTATTAGTTTTAATTATTTTATTTTATTTTAATATTATTTATTAGCTTTTTTCTTTTCTTTATCATTGTCAATTATTCACCTCTGTCATTTTAGGGCATTTTCACACCTGACTCGTTTGGGCCGAGATTGACTGAACGAGGTGGTCTCAGCCGATTGAAAACAAACTCTGGAGCGGTTCACTTGTGGTGAGAAAACAATCTGACCCAACGGACCAACAAACCAAGCTGTATTATAATTCATAATGGGGAATTCATTACATAAAAAACAGCAGTGTCTGATTCTGTGGGTGAGCACATTAGTTATCGTAGTTGGAAACCAAAGAGCATCTCTTTATCTTAAAATGTTTTTCACTTCTCCGAAACAAGTGCATTGCAAGAATGCTGTCCCAATATAGCCTTGATTGGCAAGATAAATGGACAAGATAACACATACAGTGGGTATTGAAAAGAATCACCCTCATTTAAAATAATCACTTTTTGGTGCTTAGCGACCTGAAATGAAGACGGACACAGTTTGTGTTTAATCCAGCTGTGTTTACTCTGTGCAATTTATAACATCCATGTGAAAAATATAACCAACATGTCAGGAAAAAAAAAAAAAAAAAGGAATCACTGAGTTGGAAAAAGGATCATCCCCTTGTGTCAGTTTTTTGTTGAACCATCTTTTGCTTTAATTACAGCCTTTAGTCTTTCGGGGTATGTCTCTACTAACTTTGCACATCTAGACTTTGCAATATTTGCCAACTCTTCTTTGCAGAACTGCTCAGGTTCAGTTAAATTTGATGGTGACCATTTGTGGACTGCAGTCTTCAGGTCATTCCACACTCATTGACAACTTTCTGGCAGAGAATTTTCCTCAAGAATTTGACTGTATTTTGCCACATCCATTTTTCCTTCTATCCTGACAAGTGCTCCAGTCGCTGCTGCAGATAAACACCCCTATAACAGGATATTACCACCTCCATGCTTTACTTGAGGAATGCTGTTATTTGGATAGTGAGCCGTATTAGATTTCTGCCAGACATATTGTTTAGTGTTGAGGCCAAATATTTCAATTCCAGTCCCATCTGCCTCAGAATCTTCAAGGTGTGTTTTGTCAAAGCTCA
Source organism: Sinocyclocheilus rhinocerous (assembly GCF_001515625.1). Classification (NCBI taxonomy): domain Eukaryota; kingdom Metazoa; phylum Chordata; class Actinopteri; order Cypriniformes; family Cyprinidae; genus Sinocyclocheilus; species Sinocyclocheilus rhinocerous. Next base: position 148,359 of record NW_015651328.1, read on the forward strand.
GTCGTGACGACATGTGGCCTTTCACACTTCTTAATAATAGACTTCTCTGTGCTTCTAGGCATTGAGAAAGCCTTTGAATTTTTTTTGTATCCATCTCCTGACTTGTGCCTGTCCACAACTTTATCCCAGAGATCTTTTGATAGGTGCCCATTGTTGATTGTTTGCTTCAGTTGCACTACCAAGGACTGAAATGCTCCAGGAAAGCTCTTTTCACGCTGAGCTAATCAAAATGATCACAGTTGAAAGTCAAATGGCCTTGTGTGCCTTTGAGAAAGTGATTAGCTACACCTGATTGAGTTTACAAGTCATTTTTAGGTCCATAGAACAAAGTAAGACTTATGGGTTTAAAATGACATTTTTATATTTGGGTGAATTGATCTTTTAAATTATTAAACACAAACTGCTGCTGGGATTATGAATGTGTGCTCTTTTGAAAATAAATGCAGTGCAAAACTTTGTTAATGTTGTGTTAGCTGCTGGAGGCTTAACTCCATAGAACAGACCTCACTCATCACACAGTGAGTACTTTGTCAAGCATATTTGATTACCATATACAGTGGGTACGGAAAGTATTCAGACCCCCTTAAATTTTTCACTCTTTGTTATATTGCAGCCATTTGCTAAAATCATTTAAGTTAATTTTTTTTCCATTCCACTTTATTGTGATCATTTAAATAAGGTCATAAACAGTGATGACATAATCATTCAGTTATTTACTTCATTAAAATTAGTCCATTTTTGAGTTCAGAGCTGCAGGTTATGTAGACAGTATTGCCTCACAGAGGGCATATTGCTGACACCAGTGATGGTGCAACTGCATTATTTAGACTTATGTTATGTATTTTGACTTATTATATTATGTAGACTTGTTGTTAGTCTTGTGATTAAAGTAATTGATTCTGAAGCTATAGCAATTTATACTGACCCTAACTTTAATGCTCATATTTAACAAAGTCTCTGGGGAAATAACATCTAGGCCTAAAGTTTGTTGAGATTTATACAATGAAATATGACATATTGATTCAACTGTTCACAAAACAATGCATTTTTAAATTCACTTTTTCATTATTCATTCAGTTTTGCCAGATAGTAGATTGCTTTTGAATCACTTCATTATGTTAGTCCTTCGTTTCCCTTGATATTCATGAGTCCCTGCTTATGAATAGTAGAAGTCTGGCTCTTATTGATTTAAGGTGCTTTTTTTCGCAGCAAATTTGCATGGCTAACACCCTGGGGGCAGATGAAAACTATCGGAGAGTGTCAGATTTTCAAAGCAAACATCGAGAATATAGGTATTGATCCACTCTTCGGCAGGCTTTTATCTGGGAGTAGCTTAATACCACGACAGGAATAAAAGACATTGAGGATGAGAAAAAGACCAGAAAGAGCCATTAGATGGTGGTTTGTGAGGCACATCAGATTTATCCCCGTGCTCAGTTGCATTCAATTCTCAATGTATGCAATTTGTCATGTGCATCATTGGGATAGCTCTTGAATTTGTTTGCAAACACACCCACAGAGTGGATGCTATAGGAATTTGGCCTGATATCACTCCTGCAAAGCTGGTTAGTGAAGTGAAGTGAAGTGAAGTGACATGTGGCCAAGTATGGTGACCCATACTCGGAATTAGAATATTTATCCCATCCAAAGTGCACACACACAGCAGTGAACACACACACACCGTGAACACACACCCGGAGCAGTGGGCAGCCATTTTTTTGCTGCGGCGCCCGGGGAGCAGTTGGGGGTTCGGTGCCTTGCTCAAGGGCACCTCAGTCGTGGTATTGAAGGTGGGAGAGAGCGCTGTACATTCACTCCCCCCACCTACAATCCCTGCCGGTACGAGACTCGAACCCGCAACCTTTGGGTTACGAGTCCAACTTTCTAACCATTAGGCCACGACTTCCCCAAAAACAGAACCTTTGTACTGTAAGATAAATGGAGCAGCGAGGGAACTGGCCTGCCAACCAGGCTCCTGTATTCATCAATCTTATCCACAGAGGAAATCAAACAGAAGATGCACAATTCAAATTCAAAAAACAATTCAAATATGGTGGGTAGTAGTCTGAATTGAAAAGCTAATACTCCATTTAGCAGCTGTGAATTGCCTTGACAACCTTCTTAGCATGCCATAGTGTCAAGCTCTGACAGCTTATTTAGCACCATCACTCCTGGAATCCTCTTCATTTTTTAAACAGACTCTTTCGTCCTATAGATACCCTCAGCCCAAAGTCACAGAATGTGCATGATAATGCTTAAGCTGAGGTTAGTGCAGTGGATGCATTTTTTTGTTGTTGTTTTTTTCCCTGAAAATCTTGTGATGCAATCCTCACATGTATTTAAGTTCATGTAGTGAAAAAATGGCAACATGCTTGGTGCCTAATTTCATGTTCGCTTTTCCCGCCTAAACATATTCATCCTCATATGCCACATCTGGAGTCTGTAATAACACACCGTATCTGTGAAACATTTAGGGAGACTTCCTGCTGTATATCACTGTTATTTATATTAGTTGTAGCATTGTGTCAGGTGTTGTTATGTGCGGTTAATGAATCAATTTACAATGGGCCGTCTGTTTGTAAAGCAGGAATCTGTTGCTTTGAGAGCTGGGATTTCTGATGCCTAATATTGTGCATCTTCTGTTTGATTTCCTCTGTGGATAAGATTGATGAATACGGGAGCCTGGTTGGCAGGTCAGTTCCCTCACTGCTCCATTTATCTACAGTACAAAGGTTCTGTTTTTTGAAGCTGCCATTCAAATGTTAGGGGGCTTTGTTTTGTTTAAAGAGGAGCGGACAGATGAGAAAGGTGCTGGACAGGTGGCGGCCATCAGCAATTGCTCTGGATATGGTCCAGCATTTGCTTGACTCTGTTAGGCCGGGCGTACACAGTGCGAGTTCAGACACTCGGGAGGTCGTGAGCCATTGCACACGTTATGAGTCAGTTAATCTGATAAGCGTGTTGAAGCAGTTGGTACAAGGCACGACTGGACTGCACTGCGAGCCTGCAGCCATCGCACAAGCTTTCATCCTAAACATGGAGATATCAATTTCAATGTTGCTACTATATAGCTTCGGATAGAAAAAGAAAGAGAGTGTGCAAATGATTTGGTGAATTGCAGAGACAAACCCTGTTCTACGAAAGCAAGAGCACCCTCAGTTGAAGCTGTAATAATAATATTACAGATTTGTCAAACAATCCAGTGCCTATTTGTGTCTGTGCTCTGGAGAGTGTCAAAAGTTTCTCTTTACAACGTGTTTTTGCAGCTCGGGGAGGTGCTCGGCTCGTAAACTCCTCTCACACAATGCAAGCCATGACCATATGAGCATCAACGATTTCCACTCAGAAATTCCCGTACAATCAGCAAAAAACACACAGTGCATGCCTGGCCTCACTTGTTCATTCTTAAGGTGTCGCCCCATGACCCAACTCAAAACAATTCTGTTTTATGTTGCAAATGTCACACCTTCTAACTGTTTTCGCTAAAATAGTCTTCTTTGTGTCAGATGTATCTTTGATTCCCTTTCAAGGTTGGTTGAAATAAGAAGTTTTGGTGTAACTTCACCCTGTGATCTTTGTGATGTTTGTGATATGCACTTATGGATGTAGTTTAGAAAGTACAAGTTCATGCAACACTTGGTTACTAATGTTTATGGATAACAATTGGCATTATGATATGTAGCTTTGGTTTTACTGAGGACAAAGTTTGGATTAGATCTGGGTAGGGCAATTAATTGTCTGTTCTTCAGGGTAAGAATAAGCATATTGGTCACTACCAAGTCCATGGGTGCCCACTACAGAGACTGGCAGCAATTAATTCAAACATGTCAGAATTTGTCTGAGAATTGGTAGAACCATTAACTCAGCAGGGAGTTACTGGGACTGTTACCGCTCTCCCGCTGAGAGACACAGTCATGCACACAGACTCCCTCTGATTCTCCTACATCTGTGTTTGTGAAGTTTTCAATGGCTAATGGCAAAAAAACAATGGCTAATGGGACACCATCCTTCCTTGCTTCTTGACCTTTTCTGTCTTTGAAATGTCTAGATAATCAATATCAATAACTGATGTACAGTTCTGTCTAGCTGTGACCTTACATAGCACAAGTGGTTTGGAGAATGAATGGATGGTGGTCTGTCTAGATAGAATCCATATGTAAATAAATTGTCATAAAAAAAGTGTGCTAAAAATGTACCTTTAGAGGTACAACAGGCTGTCACTGGGGCAGTTCTCTTTAAGGAACAGCTTTGCACCTTATCTGCCTCTAAAAGGTGCATATTAGTACCTTAGAGTAGTAATAAGTACCCTTAAGGTACAACTATGAACCTTTTAGGGGTAAATAACATACGGAAAACCCAGTGAGGTTGTAAGCTGTTGTTCCCCGAAAGGCACAATTTTTGCACGTTTTCTTCTTTTAGTGAATGGAGACATTTTTTTCCCAGAGTTCACTGCCTAAGAAAGTTGTAGAGTTCATTGTCAGGCAAGAAAATGGTACCCTTCGTTAAAGGCTTGCACAATTAGAGGACACCACTTATGGGGCCTAGGGTCCCAAACACCCAATCAAGGGCATAAAATCATACAAATTTGGCATGTCTAAATTTGTGGAAGTGCCATTTAAGTGCTGCCATGTCAGCTCTTCATCAAAGTTGCATCCTGCAGGGAGATTGACAGATCATAGATCTGATGGAGCCTTGACATTGAGCCCAGATCCTTTTTGGGATAACTGGCGTAATGAAGTCCCAGATAACCAGGGGCCGTGTGTCTGACTGTCCACATAGGTCAAAGCTTTGAAGGTCTGCTTTATGTCCAGGATGGTGGCTTCCATTTGTGGCTTTTTAGATTGGTGCCATGACCCAGATGGGATCCAGAGAGACCGCTTTGCCCATAGCCATTGCTTTCAAGCACATTATTAGCACAGCATAGCAGAGACACCACCAGCACACATGCCAACTGCAGCGAAGGGCTATGTCTGCAGGCAAGCTGGCAGTCCCTGCACACTGACAGGGAAGGAGACTGTCCCGCTCTGTTCCCATTGTGTTCCAGCCACTTTGTTTTTAAAGGAGGTCAAACAGCCCGAGGGAGAGATGCGCAAGGTAGCACCAGAGTGATGTGTGTTAGGAGAAACTCACTCTACAAGGTGAAGAGTGGAGACATGTTGTCACAGCAAAGGCTGAAACTGGTATGATGGCTCAAGTTAAGTTCTACTGGTAGTTGCCATGCTTATTCCAATGGGAATAAAAATAAGGAAACTAAAACAAAGCATCCATAACTAAGGGGTTTGTCTTTTCTCATTAGTCTTTGCTCTTTACACTTGGACAGGCAGCCAGAACAGCCACTCATAATTAAAGACTAGCTTCCTGTTTAATGCAGCTGGCCTCTTGAGCCACTCCCAGCTGCTGTTGGAAACGTTAGCTTGCCAGCTGTGAGCCTCCGCCTGTGGGTTCCCCATTGGGACTAGGCTTACAGCGTGCATCTAAACAACCATTGTAGCCCTTTGCACACCTGTTTACCCACTATCAATCACAATCTCTTTGAAGTGAGATTCACATTGGCGAGTTTCACCAAACTGTTTGGATTGGATCTGCTGCAGTATTGGGTGATGGTTGCCATGGAGATCCATCCCACCTCCTCTCAGCTCTCTTTCCAGGCACTCTCAAGGGAGGAATTATTTCAGCTTGTGACTAACCTAGAGTGATTAATTAATATCTGGTGTTAATTAAACTTGTGAATTGTAGTCATTTAAATGTAGTATTTACCGTTCTGTGGTGGGTGATAAAATATTTATCACCTGTTTGAGCAGGGCCAGAGTGAACATTAGCTAAGAAGAATAGCACAAATTAAGATGGGGTCTAGGAGCAGAGACAACTGTAAAGTAGCTGTATCAGATCTACTGATTACCTGCATTTTCCATGCTTTCTCCAAAGATTTTGCAGGCATTCGGAAAAACTTCTAAAGTGCAACTTCTAAACTTTAACCGACGGATCACTGCAATTTCAAGAAAACACCATCAACCTGTTGGCGAATTGAACGAATTTAGTGGTTGCCTATAGAAAGTAGAGAATAGTCCATCAGCTCATAGTGCTCTTCAGTCTGCATTCACACTTAGTGAATAGCACTGTATACTTAAGACACACACACAAAGACAGTCATGACTCTAGTTTTGATGTATTTTTCACTTCTTTCTTTCTTTCTTTCTTTCTCTCTCTCTCTCTCTCTCTCTCTCTCTCTCTCTCTCTCTTTCTCTAACCGACGGATCACTGCAATTTCAAGAAAACACCATCAACCTGTTGGCGAATTGAACGAATTTAGTGGTTGCCTATAGAAAGTAGAGAATAGTCCATCAGCTCATAGTGCTCTTCAGTCTGCATTCACACTTAGTGAATAGCACTGTATACTTAAGACACACACACAAAGACAGTCATGACTCTAGTTTTGATGTATTTTTCACTTCTTTCTTTCTTTCTTTCTTTCTCTCTCTCTCTCTCTCTCTCTCTCTCTCTCTCTCTCTCTTCCTTCCTTCCTTCCTTGCTTCCTTTTATCTCTCATCTTCTTTCTATTATAGCTATATATCTTAACTGAACAAATAATATTTTTCTTTGTTACATGTGATGAGATAAAAATTACATTGAAAATACTATACTATACATACAATAGACATAAAGCTGGCTACTAGACTTTTTCTTAGCTGAGAAATGACTTTTATTTGCATTAGGTTCACCTCTGATTGTTCGTTGATTATCTCAAGGGCTGGATGATTCACATTCTCAAATTGATTCATTGTGCTACAATATCATTACAAGTCAGCTGTCAGGACAGATGGTGCATGTCAATCAAAGCAGTCTTATTAATATTCATAAAAAACAGCTGCATGCCATCCAAGTGAGACTCAAGTTAGAAGACATTTCTATTAACCTCTCTGCCGAATGCTTTTAACAAAGTTAAAGCCCATGCTTTGCATTGAAGAATACATTCTTATATCAAGATTAGGCAAATTATACAACATTGACAAATCTCTTCCCCTTGTAGTGGTGCTGCGGCCTTGCATTCATTTGGCCTCCCAGTGTGCACTTGTACGGCAGGGAGGTGAAGCCCACCCTTCAATAGCGTTTTTCTTTGCAGGGACAGTCGCAGTTAAGTTTAATGTATCACCAAGCCGTCTTCCATCTGCACACTGCATCCACATGTGCTATTTGGTTCTTTCTTTTTGGTTTCACTTTCATGGCAGTGTTACAGCAATGATTTAAGAAGCAACCAGGTTTATTAGATTCATTAGACTTTTTTTCTGATTAATGTGGTAATTTTATTTCAGTGTCTTAGCCATTTTGTTGCTGTTGTTGTTTGAATTTTACTTCTCTAATTCTACTGATCTACTTATGTGTATTTATCCTCCATGGATATGAAAAAAAAACGAAAAAAAAAAAACTAGTGAGCTATAAGTCCTCAAGTGTTTGAAAGTTTTATAGAGGTGGGCAAGAGAGCAGAGAATTATACATTTATGGCTCAATATAGTATCTTACTCAAGAGTAATAAATCTTACTCAATATAGTAAGATTTTCCCCTCATTTTCTACATATTTTCTTATTATACATATAAGCAATATATAATTGGTATGACTGTGTCCCAGTTGAGTGAAGCAGGTGGAAATGTTTGGAGGTTCAAGTGAAGACATTAATAATGTGCTGTATGGAATTGGTGGCATCTTATTAAAACTGAAGGATTTTGAAGGTGAAAAGAACTTTCTGCAGTCGTTCAGAGGGTAGCAAAGGTACGAGAGTGAGTTTGACAGCTGATGCTCATGGCACTCTTCAGAGAGACTGTTTTTTCATGTTGAAGTCAAAGCAGATGATTTCAGTATGCAGAGTAGCATCGGTGAGACCTTGGAATGTAGACGCTGACAGCATAAACCCAAACCCTACACTCATAGACCTTCATGATTAGATAATTAATTTATGATGAGCTTGCAGTGTACTCAAGCACTGTGGGTGAAGCATCTTAATTTGTATGAATCCGCTCTCAACAAGTTACATGCATATTTAGAAGGATACAATGGATAATTCAAGGCCTGGTTTGTTTTTGGTCAATACATTAATCCAGTCTTGCTAAAATATACAATGTAGTTAATTGCTGAAATATACAAAGCTAATTGCTTTGTGAAACACTGTTCACCTAGTTACCATATATATCACTGTGCAGCAGTGTACAATGAATTTGCTTTAGAAAATGTTTATTCAAATATATATTTTCTTTCGTTGTTATTGTGACATCACTTACGCTTGGGGTTTTCAAAATGGATTCTGGGCACCCTCTGCTCAGGTGGAAAAATTAGAAAAAAAATTATAAAATTAGTATTAAAGTATAAAAAATATATAGTATAAAAATGAAATGTATATTTATTGTTGTTGTTAATATTATTGTTAAATAAAATTTACCAAGTTAGAGTTTTATGATTACATTATGCTTTATAAAGACCGGAAACCATGAGATTAATCAGTTATCTTATTGAATTGACAGCCATATTTTTATTTTCTTTAGATTTAGATTTTAGGAAAAGGGTCCTTGGCAAAGGGAATCATCATATTTCTGGAATTTTTGTTCAGTTCAAATCAGCTATATTTCTCCTCCAGAATCTGAGTTCTGATAGAACGCCTCATGCCTCCATCTTGTTTTTTCATCTTTCACACATTCATTGAATGTGTCACAGCTCATGAATACCACAGTGTTAAACCTCAAGTCACGACAGCAAAGATGAAGTTCACAGTAATGTCACCAAGACAACAGAGCATAGAATGTCTTGATCTTCAAAGGAGAAAGACCATGATAGGTTTCCCTCCCCACACACGCATTAGTGTGCTGGGGCTCATCTGTTTCCTATAGAAAAGCTATAAGTAATTTCTGTGAGATCTATGAATTTCAATGTCTTTTTAATAATATTTCGTCCTCCATAATTGCCAGTAACCTTAAAGGTCTTTTTGCATTTCTGCTTATTATATCCTTTTCATGTCCAATGATGAGTATGGCTGACGAGGACTTGAGTTAAATACTATGTTTCATTTTGCCTAGCAGCTAGAACATGTGACTTCTTTCTGTTGAGAGCTGCATGTTTAGTGAACATAAATCTGCTGCTGGTCTTTGGGTGGCTGAGACTCAAGTGGCTCTGGAGGATGGGACTTTGCAGTGTGAAGCACTGCTTGATGGGCCGATGGTGTTTAAGGAAATGAGCTTGTGGTTGGCGCTGAGTTCTCATAAATCAAAGAGTGAGTGAATAATTGGGCTGTGGATTGAAACCTGAGTGGCCATCGCCACAGGTATGCTGCGACATTGGGCTGGCAACTGCCATATATCACACACACACACACAGAAGCAGGCACCAGAAATCACACAGGATTCTGTGTGTGTGTGTGTGTGTGTGTTTCAGTTGGTGACATTTTTCCCTTCAGTTTTATGCAGTTGTAACTTGTATAAGTTGAACTTCTTTGTGATTTACCGTGCATTTACAACTTACAAATCATTACCTCAAATCAGTCAATGACAAACACTGTTAATGGTGAACTATCGATTGTAAAATAACTTCAGTAGCATCTAATTTTTGGTTAGTAAAGTCTGTTAAAACTATAAAATTGTCTTTTATTGTCAGTTAGTGAAAACATGGCTGTGCAGAATATACCTATGCTATTGAAATGCATTAACTGTCATGAAGCCTCCAAGCCATGCATTTGAATGACAGCTTATTATTATAATTTTTTAAATAATTCAACAAATGCCTTTATATTAACTAAGATTTGAACATTGTTAATGAAGTTTACAGATTACAGACTGATGGATTTTTTTTTTTCTTTGAGATACAAAGATATTTTAGCAGAATGTTTTGGCTTGACATTTGTCATTAAATGAAAGTAAATGACAAATAACTCTGGACATCATTAATGGCAACGCTGGTGCAATGTGTCTTGATTTGTTTATTTATTATTATATTAAATTGTATATTATATTATATTATTAATAATATAATGACAATATTAATAATTGTATATATGTACACAAGTATTACTGTCATCACAACCAAAACCTGTAATCGGTGCATTCCAAATGAACAAATTTTGTCCAGTAAATTTTTGTCCATTGTCTGCCGAGTTTTGTGAACACTGAATTGTAACATGGCTAAATACTGTAGAGCTTCAGTTCTTCTTAAAAGCATGCTGAGCAGAAGTGGGCATGACCTTCCCTCCTTCGTCTCTCTGCGGGCAGTTGCCAGGATAAGTGTTTTTGCTCGATGAGCCATTTAGAAAAAGGAGAGGGAAAAATGTGATAAGGTACTGATTTGGCTCTCTGGAATCTTCTGTCAGTGCCACCACAGGGGGAGAAATGAGCAGAGGTCATTTCTTCTCATCTAATAAGCTGCCTGACTGCTGTTTGAAAGTGAGGTGGGTTCAAGATGGCACAAGGCTGAGGGAGTTAGAAATTCAGATTAAACAACATTCCTTTAAACTTATTTTTTCATACTTTATTTCGCTGACCTTGAGTGTTTTTTTTTTTTTTTTATCTAGTTATTCTTCGTCGCTATGTGTTTTTAAAGTAGGACTTATTTCTTCTCCTCTCATCTTCTGGACCCTTTGAAATCATGTGGAAGAAAACTTGAGCACACCTGTCTCTCCTCTGTCCTTACCTTCTGAAATCTCCACATGAATAATAAATGCTGCATTTCACACATGCTTACCTGCTCAAGGGAATGCTTCTTTGTCATCCTCTGCCTTTCTTGTGGCCTCTGACTCCAGCAGATCTTGGGTTTCAGATTGGCTTCACCTTTGAGTTATTCATATACTGTACATCGCAAGGCTTGATCCACAACGTATTTGCAATTTCTTTTGTATGTGCTCCTCTCTGCTGCTGAGGTGATAGGTATGGGCACAGAACTTCAGGGCCAAAACTTTTTCCCCAGAAATTTCTTCATACAAACCTTCACTGTTTATGTCATATTGATGCAGATGGGAGTATTTACACAAAGCTGGTGCTTATGATTATAGCCCAGGTCTGGTTACGAATGGACATCTCACTGGTCTCAGGCCAGTTGCTATTATCATCATTATAATAAATGTGTTTTCATTAGTACTGTATATCTGTGTAAATAAAAATATTTGGTACATATAAAGGACCTAGATGATGATGATTATAGAATAAAATCCTTATTGTTGAGCCCAGTAGGCCATTAAGCTATTAGCAACTTAAACCAAATATTTAAATAACTGACAATAATAATGCATCAGGGAAGAAAACATAATCCTCTCTATCCCTCAAATATTTTAGTTAAGCTCCAGAGGATTTTACGACACCCAGGGAAAACTGTTAGAAACCTGAATACTATAGAATTTTTTTTTAATGGACTAAAAGATCTTTCATAGACTGCGTGTCAGACATTGCCGATTATGGCTGGGTCTTATTTGCACCTTCACAAATGGAGGGCATGGAGACCATGATTAGGTTCAGCGGCTGAAGTAATCATATTCCAAATATAATGGAGATGAAGATGAATGTGCTCCTTGTTTTCATGAAGTTCATCACAGAAAAAGAGAAGAGGAGGTACAATGAAAAGGCTGAATGACAAGTCAAAGTGGATGAAATGACTAGGGATGGGAGTTGTAAGGAGTGAAATTATTCTGATTACAATTCCCTGAACGATTCTACCTGCTTCATAATGATTTCATTAATGACTCTTTTAGTACTTTTGAGGAAACACCCTATGAAATGATCTATAAGGCAGCATTATTTTAATTGCTGTTTTGGATTTTTCCAGCTACTGTAGTTGGAAAAAAAATCAAACAAACCTTGAAATTGACAGTGATGACCATGCTATATACAAGATTGGAGGGAGCGTTGTGCTCCACTGCTGCCACACGGTGGTGAAAGTCCAAGAGAACACAACAGATGACAGGACGCGTGTGTGAATGAATGCAGTAGAGTAAACAGCACCATCACAAACACAGTGAAGAGCCTGAGGTGGCAGCATCAGCTGGAACCTGCACACATGCCACTTTACAGGCATGTTTATCTGAGGGGAGCCAAATTGTATATCCTCTACCCCAGTATTGTCTGTTTTCCCTCTTCTTGGCATGACATTTTCTCAATTTTATTTCCCAGCTTGGCAAACACCAAATAATGCATCCCTTTCTGGTTACTGGACTTGTGTAAGCCTTTGTTCTTCAGAGAACTTATGGATGAAAAACCAATGAAAAAGCTGTTTCACAAAGCATTTATTTATGTTTTTGGTCATTAATGACTTTCATTTACTTTAAAGAGGGGAAAAAGTGTTTGGCAATTTATGTAGACACTTGTAGTGAATTGATTTTACATTTATGCCTTTCAGACCCACTTTGAATTAAGTGTCTTTAACTACTCTGTACTTACATTTTAATTAATCATTTGATACAGTGCATTTATTGTACACATATGTTTTTACAGTGTACTTTTATTTATAAATACCTTCCTGTAGTTTCATACAGTCAAACCAAAATTAATTCAGACACCTTCAACATTTCACACATTATCACAGTTTATTTGCTATAGTTTAGAAAAATATAATAAAATATGACAAGAACTCAGAGTTAAACTGTGTCAGAAGAAATTCATCTTGATAATGTCAGATAAAAATTAAAGCAAAACATGGTCAGGTCAAAGTGTCTTTTATCAATTTTACTGGTAGTCCACTGTATGAAGAATTTTTGGGTATAATATGTCACGGTTACTTTATTTTGCTATCCTCACTTACATAAATGAACTATAGTGCCCTGCACCCACTAGTAAAAAAATCTAAATTTATTTATTTATAATTCATTTCTGTAGTTACATCTATAATTACACTGTTGACCCTATCTCTACACCTTAACCAGCAAAAGTAGCAGCAAAAGTGTTTTGTAATTCACCTTGAACACAGTAGGCACATTGTACTTGCCATTTATTTATTTAAAGGGGTCATATGATGCGATTTCAAGTTTTTCTTTCTCTTTGGAGTGTTACAAGCTGATTGTGCATAGATAAGATCCCTGAAGTTGCAAAGACTAAAGTCTCAAAACCTTTTTATGTATTACTAATTAATTTTAATGTTAATGGTAAATGATCCACTATATTATGAGATTAAAGGGATATATTTTAATTTGGTATTGATGGAGAAGTACCAAAGAATGTGGCTGTGGTGGTACACAAGTTTAAAAAATGTTTGGTTAATACTGTTCTAAACCAGCCATATGCAAGTCCAAGTCTTCCTATTGTCCTTAACCTGAGGTGAGACGTGTAACTCTTCAATTAGAAGGAAGCGTTCGCACTCGTCTGTCAGGAGGGCCTTCACGTTTGAAGCCCTGCCATTTCAATCAAGGGGCCTGTTGTTGTTTTTGTTCGGCAGACGGGACATATCTCTCCGTTTGCCACATGTGTTTCATCACGCTTCTAATTGGATCTGATTCTGTCTTCACCAGTTTCCCTGCAATTAATTCACACAGCTCTCTCCAGGCCATTTTCATAAAAGAGGAGAGAAAGGTGGAGATTAGAGAATGAGCGTGAATATTCATGAGGGCTCGCCCAAGATGTGTTGGATTGGATATGATATGAATATGAAGTAGGCTTCAACGGCTGAATGCTTCACAGACTACGATCACAGGGGCCTTTTAAAGTGTTGTTTGGGATTGTCTGCCTCATTCAGATGTATAAATTAAAATGTAATAAATGTAAATTAAATGTGTAACAATATATATATATATATATATATACACTGTATATATATATATATATATGTGTGTGTATGTATATATATATATATATATATATATATATATATACTGTATATAGTTTTTAATAAATATTTAATTCTAAAATTTCATTTCACTCGACTCTTTTTTGTTTATTGTCTTAAAGATAAAGGTAAATATCATATCATATATCATATCATATCATACATCATTATCATGTCGGCATGTCATGATGTCATAATGTCATGTCATCATGTCATATCAACAGCACATTGAAATTCCATAATGTATTTTTGCAAGACACAAAATAATTCTTCATCAGTATTAGATTGTAAATATTGTAAAAAAAAAAAAAAAAAAAAGGTCATTTTTTTGAAAGTTGTCAATGTTGAAATTTCAAAAGGACATTGTAAACGTACTACAATATCAACATTGATTCGATTCACAAAACAGAAACAAAGCTCAGCAGTGTTTCAGCCTTCTACCATGGCGTTTGGGATTAAATGCTGGCTGGGAAGGCATGTCAGTACTTAAATCTGACAAATCTGTTTGAAAATGTATCTCCAGGTTCACATTTTGGGCCAGAGTGCCTCAATTCAGCTATCCCGAAGTCTCCCCACAAACATGCTCAGACAGGTTGGTGGCTCTATGAAGGGGCTGTGCCATGCCTTCCTGTAAATCCACACTAATGCACAAATCAGCATGGAAATCAGAGATCTGAAAAATAGCAATGACTAATCCATCCAGACCCACAGGAATCTCACGGGAAAGAAAACAACACACCCATGCCAAATGTCCACACTTGGTTCAGCCTAATAAATAAGATTCTTTGGAGATTTTTTTTTTAAATTCTGTTGCAATCCAATCAAATAACACAACAAACATGTGATTGAGCAAACAAAATCATACAGTGAATATAAAATCCCTTGTCAATATAATTCATTATATTCTTAAATTGTGAAATCTACAATGGAAACAATTGTATGCATGTTCCAAATACTTCATGTAAACTAACAAACTACTTGGCATGATTTTGAGAAGTCCTGGTAGCGTCAACAATTCAACGGCCATGGTAGAAGTGACTTCAAAGCCGTGTCCCTTGGCTGTTAAACAGTCTCTGCTATGTGTGTGCAGCCCCAGTCCACTCTCGGGAATGGTTCAGTGTGGTTTCAGAGCTCACTCTGCGACTGCATAAAGGTACAATCCCCACTCCCCAGGACAGTTGGAATAGCTGTGCCGTTTCTGTATTTGACTGTAGATCTCCTTTGTCTATTACACGGCTCTCTGGAATACTTGATTCTGATTGGTCAGTCCCCACCTTCAGCTGTCTGATATTTCCTAATATTCTGTGTCGCCCATGGCAGTACTGTATAATCCGTCTGCTCATATTGGTAAATTAAACTGGAGCTACGTTCTTGTCTCTTGTATCATGGCAGACTTGCTCTCTCTTGCAAGATACAACTGGCAATGATATTGATAATTACCTCAGAGGATTTACATTTTAATATTACTGCAATAGTTGCAGTTTTCGTCTTACTGCTTAGCTGATTGTTTTGTATGTTATAGTTGACCATTTTTAATAGCAGAAACTTGTAATATTATTACAATTTATAATAACTCTGTTTTCTATTTTAATATATTGTACAATTGTATTTATTCCTGTGATGGCAAAGCTGAATTTTCACCAGCCATTACTCCAGTTTTCAGTGTCACATGATCGATTTATTTTATTTTATTTTTTTAATCAAGTACACCGATAAATTATGTAAAATAAGACCAGATAGTTTTTTAACAAAGTCAACAGGGTCATTTTGATTTACAATTTTGTCTTGGTTAGTGCTAGTCTAGGATTTTAGAAATGTTTTATAATTATTTGGACGTGGCTGCAATCACATTTTATTTTATGCTCCCTGCCTATCAGAGCTTATAGTGGTTTTGTAGCATCCTAAACAGCTCTCAGTGGTGTGTGTGTGTGCGCATGTGTCTTGAGACAGTCAGTGGACTCTGCCTCTGCAGCAGGCAGCAGGGTGTTTAACTGCAGAGAGGGGAGGAGATGGACTAATGCAACGCTAGCACCATCGATTATGACACGGAAGAGCTCTCTGGGGTAGCAATGGTCAGGCTATTTGTTTGACAGAAGAAGACTACAGGGAAGTCAATTACAGCGAGTGTTCGCCTGCTCGGTGAGTCCAGGCAACTGCTAGAACTGATCTGTGAGGGAGCGAGGGAACGTCCACCTCGCTCTGACCTCTTGACCTCCCACAGGCCCAGCTGTGAGCCACTGACTGTCAGAGTCAGCGAGAGGGCGCACTCCATACATTCCAGGTCAAAGCCCAGGTCAAGATGAAGGTGGATCTCACTTTAAAGAAACATGTGCCCTTTCAGTTCATTGAAGGTATATATTTGTCATACATAAGAGTTTAATTGCATTTTCAGTGTGTTCCACTTTACGATCTCTTGAGCACACAAATGTAGCCTTGACCCTGTTTCAGTCTGCTGTTGCCAAAAAATCACTGCGGTGCCTATTGTGCTTGGTGACTTGTGTTTTTAGAAAATAAATGTCACCCAAACCCCTAATGACATGTTTCTTGAAAGCACAATCTATGATTTTTGCATAATCATTATCATTTTAGAAGCGGTTTCTTTAAAGGTTATTGAGAGGAAAGTTATGTCCCTGAGGTTGAGTGCAGAGAACAAAATAATAGGTCATGAACATTACCAGGTATTTTGCGGATTTTAAATTAGGCTTGTGTCTCAGACACCATGCCTAACATGCAATGTGTGTGTGTGTGTGTGTATAAGTACTTCTAGTTAAATTAAAAAAAAGAGAGAAATTAAGCCTCGACAACTAGCTGAAATATTTTTTTAGTGAAAGTTTTTAAATGTATTATTAATTTGTTATTTATTTAAATAATTATTTAATTTATTTAAGATAATTAATTTAATATTACTTTAATAATTAATTTTTAATGTAGAATTATTAAACTAATTTTAAATTAATGCAGTTGGAATGTGACAATTGTGTGAGAAATTTAGTAGTGTATGCAAACATATGTAAATTATGTCTAAATGTACATCTCAGGAGAGAAAGACAGGTGGCTGGCAAACTTTAGTAAATTAAGTCTAAATCATATTCTGTGTAACAGTTACTTATGAAATTGGGTTGTCTTGTTCGTATGATTTATTATTTTTTTATTTTTATTTTTTACAAAAATTAATTTAAAAAAGAATATTTGCAAGAAAATGACTGAACCTGTTAATGTGAACTACGATATAAACTTTATAAGCACCATACTGGGGTATGACCCATCTAAAACATTGTTTTAGATAGTTGACTATCTAACTATCTAAAACTAAACTAAAACTAAAGTCAAAACCAAAATACAGTATACAACTCATTTAGGGCTGCAGCAGCTAATCAGTAAAATTGATAATAATGAAGATAATCTACAATGAATTGTATTTTACAGAATGCTTTTTTTTCTTCTTTTTTTGGATGTTTATATTTTAACCCTTTTTGATACATAACATATATTATAGCCAATATAGATAAAGTCACTTTAATTGGTTTCATAGCATTTAGTTTGCACATTGTTTAATAAAAATTTTTTAAATAACATATTTTTATTTTTTTTATTTTTTATTATTCTATTATCAAAATGATTGAAATAATCACTAGTTTTTAGAGCTGCAAGCAACAAATGATTGCTACCATCAGGCTTTGTTTCTTCGATCTGTTCTGCTTTGAGGCTTCTGCTTTTTCTCAAAGCTTTCATTTATGTTTTATCTATTTATTTGTTGCTCTGCGGCAAAGCAAAATTGAGCTAGTAAAATATAATGAGTATAGCCCAAAAAGTGAGACTGGCTTTTTTTCCCAGTTATAATGGTTGCTATGCCCATTCCTTTTGTCTCTCTGCTTTTTGTGCATTTATCCATCATTTCTGCAAGCATTAAAACAATGTTGTTTGTATCCGTTCGGTCTGAGGCTGTATTTATTGGTTTTCTCAGGCTGCTGCTAGTGAGTGTGTAAGCACCTCAGCGTGAGGGTCAGTAGCTAAACAGAAAGAGTGGAAGTTGAGCTGTTTTCAGCTGTTTGGCTTTGGATTAAAAGCATTTTCTCTATGTGTGTCCAGATTTCACAGCCTGCATCTGTACCTTCACTCTTCAGCTCCTAATCAATGACTGTGC
Organism: Sinocyclocheilus rhinocerous; assembly: GCF_001515625.1. Taxonomy (NCBI): domain Eukaryota; kingdom Metazoa; phylum Chordata; class Actinopteri; order Cypriniformes; family Cyprinidae; genus Sinocyclocheilus; species Sinocyclocheilus rhinocerous. The sequence continues at coordinate 166,281 of NW_015651328.1, forward strand.
TCTCACTGTGTTCTTGTGTGCTTGCTGTCCAGTTGGAGGTTTGACACAAGTATGAGCCTGCTATGTTGCTGTCTTGGTTGATTCACATTTTAAAGGCATTTTCATGCTCTCTTTACCTATCTTGCGCAAGCTTTTTGTCCAGCACATGAGTGTGTACTTGACTGATAAACAATGTTATTGTAGTATTATTTATAGAAATGTATAAATGTATTATTTATTTATATGATTTTTTAATTTTTTTTTAATTTTTTTATTTGCTTTAATTTTAATGTTCTCAGTTTGTTTTATGTCTATTTATATATATGTATGAAGAGTTCAGATGCAAAAGCCTCTGTGCCATCTGAAATTTGCATCTAAAATGAGCATTTTTATCAGGCTCCTATATTTATGTTCATTTATTTCACTTTAATGGCATAGAAAATGACCTATACATTGCCATTAAATTAAAGTTACTGAACCTAAACATAGGAGCCCGATAACAATGCTAATTTTAGAAGAAAATTTCAGACGGCACTTAGAGGCTTTTGCATGTAGCTCGTCAGTGTAAGTGTTTTTATTAATGCCATTTATATTTTTGTTAATACAGCATATAGCACTAGTCAACTAAATGAATGTGACATGGCAAAGATTAATGCACTTTTGGAAGTTGAATGTAAGGGAAATGCCATTTTGGAATTTCTGTGGTCTAATGTGATATTGTTGTTCATGTTCTTGTTCATGATGAAATTTTATTTTATTGCAGTAATTAATTTATAGCATTAACAAGATGACCCGTTGAATTCATTTTGGGAGCGATGACTGATTGAATGTATTTTTAGTCCAGTGCCTGCATATAAGATTAGTATTGACCAAGTTCAGAGGCTGTCATATGTGGAT
>NW_015651328.1:167915-187622 GCF_001515625.1 Sinocyclocheilus rhinocerous
TGTATTTTCAACAGTTTCAATATGAAAAATAACTTTTATATTGATTCAATGGATTTATTGCATTTTGGAAAAAAAAAAGTGTTATGAATTTATTGCATTTTGGGGAAAAAATAATACAATTTTATAATAAATAAATCAAAATCTGGATTTGAATTTTTTTATGTTATTATAACCTAAAGATGCTATGTGAAAGTTTGAAACAGAAAATAGTGGTTTTTACACATTTTTACTCAAATTAATCAAAATGGATTTATAGCGTTTTGGAACCAAACTCTTCATATATATATATATATATATATGACATGTGGGTGAGTAAATGATGACAGAATGTTAATTTCTGGGTGAACAATCCCTTTAAAACTAGCCGTAAATGAGTTTAAACTAGCCGTGTTTACTTTATATTAGGTGGCCTAGTAGGTAACTACTATGTACTTACATTTAAATTAATCATTTGGTACAATGCACTTATTGCGTACATACATGTTTTTACATTGTACTTATACTTCACAAAATACCTGCATGTAATTACATCTGTAATGAATTTCTGTAATTACATTTATAATTGCATTGTTGACCCATCCCTTACACCTTAACCCACCTTTAAACCTACCCATACCACCAAACCTGTCCCTAACCTTACCCGTATTCAATAGCAGCAAGTGTTTTGCAATACAATATGAACACAATAAGTAATTTTTTTTTTAGGTAAGTACATAGTAATTAATGCCACCTAATATAAAGTGGTACCAAAAAATAAAGGTAATTTTTGTCAAATTTAGCTAAATTCAATCGCTACCTATAGCTAACTACACTCTCACATCGTCTAACATCACCAGAGTTGTGTAAGAGGAGCTACAAAGATGTAAAAATGCACACACACGGGAAGAAATGAACCCATTACTATCGTATTTAAATTAATTGATTTAATCTCCGCAAATGCGCATTAAGTTCTTAATGTCATCGCTAATTATCACACTGTTTATATGCCCAGGGGCTTCTAGAAGAGAAAAAGAACTGCCACGGATGTTGCAGAACTCCTTCCCCATTGTTTTTGTCACTTCTCAGGTGAGACGCTTCTCTCTCTAGATCTCGGGATTATGCATTTTACCGATGAGCCGCAGGCAAAGGCTCCATTATTGTAAAATAAGCCAGGACCACCATATTAAAACCTAGCCTGTCCCTGTCATTCTCAGTACAAGGCTACACGATACACTCGCCTCCAGTAATATCCAATTTAAATGCTTGCTGGTGGCATGGCAAATTGGGCGTCCATTTCCTTTCACTTATTTGTTGCCCACAGAGGCCACTGTTTTCATAGCCCGAACATGTTCTGAGGGAAGAAGAGATATTGAGAGTCTGGTTCTCCAATCTCTCTTTTGTCATAACAGAGTTGTGAAATGCGGGGCAGATGTAATTATCAGTGCCTGCTGGATTAACCGGCCACCTGTGAAGGGGTTTGGACATCAATGGCGAGCATTATGTCTGAAGAGCTCTTTGTATGTGTGAATGAGCCGGGCACAGGGCCACATAGATACGATCCTTGCAATATGGTGGGACTCCACCCCTCAAAGGTTTCCCTTGCTTTATCTATTGTCTACATCGTTGCATGCTTATGGATTGAAGTGCTGCTGTAAATTCAACCAGAGGTCACCAGCGTGCCTGTCACAGCCCAGCTGCTCTCCTCTAACTTTTTTTATAACTATCTTTCACCTTTCTTTTTCTTTCTGTCTATCTATCCATGTGTCTCAAAGTTGATGGATCGCCATAGCTATTAGCTCCCAGGCAACCTTGAAAATATAAACTGTTCTGTTTCAATATAATTTCTGACTGGGGATGACTTTGCTTCACCTTTGGGAATTGAAAATGAGGGAATAAAGAGTTTTGTGTATGTTCAGATGCACTACCTCTGCATCAACCTTGGTCTGAAGTGCTGCTGTTTTCTGTTGATGTTCAGGAACTATTATTCAGTACTTTTCTGAGGTATAATTCGATAAGCCGGTTTGTGTTGCATCATCTGTTTATTCATATTTTGTCTGTCACTCTTAAAGGAATATTCTGGATTAGGGGTCGACCGATAGGTGTTTTTCAAGGCCGATGCCGATACCGATTATTACAGATCAAGTAGACCGATAACCGATATTTTGAACCGATATATATGTCTGGTGTAAAAATTTAAATTAATGTCAAAATTAAGAATAACAAGGGCTCTGACAAAAACTGCCTTCCCTGGTGTTGGTTGAGTGTAGTACTCCCACAGTAAACTCTTTATTTTTTGGCAAACAAAGGGTTTACCATTCAAATTAAAACATGGAAGAAATAGCGTATTGTGTGATTATTCTTTTAAACAAAAGTTGTAATAATTGTTGTAGTAGTCAGGGGCTAAAGCAAAAAAAAAAATCTTGTGACTGAAAATTTTGCCATACCTGTTACACACCCAGTTTAAGAGCAGTGTTTTTCTTCTTGTAATCAAGAGCGCTTGTCCTCCTAATTTAAAAAAATTAAGGAGCACCTTCTGATCAATAATCAAAAATTATGATTTAAAATTAGCCTTCCTAATATGAGGTGAAGTGATTTACAGGGGCATTTTCTTTTTACCTTTGCAATGGCATCATTTTCATCTGTAAAATTCAAAAATTTATGTTTATAAGCTTTTTAAAATTTCTTTTGAATGAAACACCGCTGTGTTTGCTTTTAGAGATGTGAAGCGGCTGAGCTGTTACTTTATTTGGAACTATTTTCGTTGATGAAATAGAGCAAAATCAGGCAGTACGTGTTTATTGAACCTTGTTGTATCGGCCAGGCCGATAATCGGTCGACCCCTATTCTGGATTCAATATAATTTAAGCTTAATTGACAGCATTTGTGGCATAATGTTGATCGGCAAAAAATTATTTTAACTTGTCGCTCTGTTTTGTAAATGAATAAATGCTACACTGAGGCATTAACACTAGAACCGTGTTACTATCTTCACAAACAAGTGTCTAGAGTCATGACATGATTATGTCTAGTGTAGCGTCTGCATAGAATCATGCATGATCTTTGGGGTTTTATGGCTTAAGAGACCCTTTTAGCCTTTGACATTTGCATATAAATTACAGTCCTGGTCACAGACTTTACGTTTATATGGGGGCTAAATTGCCAGTGGGTAAATTTGACCCGCTGGCGCTTATAGGTATAAATTCCCCGATTTTTGATCTGGTTTTATCTAAACAGTTTTTAACAACAGGGGATTGTAAATCACACAATTTTAGTAAAAGTCAGTGACTGGGAGACTTGAATGTTTTATTAAAAATCTTTTATGTACGTTTTAAAAACAGCCACGGGTAAAATTTACCCTGTGGCGGTTCTAGTGTTAACAATGGACATGAATGGGGACAATTTTTGGAGGATTTAAAAGCAGAGTTGTGAAACTCATGCTTTTAGAAAGTACTTAAATTGTCTTATTTTTATTGTTATTATTTGAACTGTAAAGCTGTTCAACTGTTTGTTTGTTTTTCAGTCATTTTGTGGCTTGACTGTTGAATATTTTAGCATTTATACATTGGCCTCATTCACTTGCATTGTAAGCAAGAATTTTGCTTTTTAAATAAAAGGAGAATTCTTGTGGAAAACATCATTATCCCACAAATGCTGTTGACTGAGTTTACCATTTACTGAATCAGGGATATTCCTTTAACTTGATGCAAAAATGGCAGATTTGAAATCACAAAACTTTTGTAAGAGTGTGCTAGCTGAGGGAATGCTAACAGATAGCTTCAGGTATTAGCATACAAATGTGACGACTACTGAATAGGACTGGATGTTACATAGCAAGCTTTTCTGGTGGGTGTAATTTTGTTCACTCTGATACTGGTCATATCTCCAAATTATACTGAGGCACTTGTGGTCTGCAAAGTTTTTAACCTTTGGGAACTGAAAATGAGGAAATAAAGCATGTGTTTTTTGTACATGTTCAAGTGCACTACACCTGCGTCAACCTTCATCCAAAGAGTCTTCATTTCCTGTTGAGGTTCTGGGGTTTAATTTGATAAACCAATTCAAAATTGGCTTAACTTGATGCAAGTCCTCATGTTTCTTTATTTCTAAACTCAGCAAGTGCTGTATCCCTGTCAAAGAGATCTAATTAAGCTTGGAGTACCGGCCTTGGTGGAGGTGCTGTTCAGGTTATTCAACCCCATGGCAACACATCGAGAAGAGGTATGGATGTCACATGCACAGTAAGCCCGTGAAAGATGAGCATGTTCTGCTGTCAGACCCTGCTGTTTTTCATCTTACTGTGAGCAGCCAGAACTGCAGTAACCTCCTGAGCTGGAAGTCGGCCAATCAGGTGTGATGAACTGGTGTGAATGTCAAAGCTTTTTGATAATAGAGAGTTCACAAAGATGTCTCAGTATGGGTCCGAGCTGAGTCAGTGTTTTCATGCATAAATCTGCAGTTTCCTGGCTAGTTGTGTCTTCCACCCTTTACTGTTCTAAATAATTGACGAAGGGTCAAGACTGAATCAAGAGTTAACAATTAGTTTTTCTGCTTCAACATCCATGACTCTGGATTGTGTCTCTTTATGGTTGGAAGGGGTGTCAGGCCAGAGGAGTAATTGTACAAGTTTGTCAGAGGGGCTTCATCTGATCTGTTGTGGCTGAGTTATACCAGATTGCATAGTATATACAAGATTGGGTTATATATCCCTGTTTCATCCCCTTCTGCCATTTATGAATTAACAAAGGAAGAATTTTTTCTTCTCCGTGCTCAGGAATGCATGTGTAACACGGCAAAAGTTATCAGTATAACACTGTGTTATATTACTCTGAATAGATATAGGGCTAGGTTCGACTCTTGGGAGGATAAAAATGAAATTTGGGCCAAATAGTATGAAACAGCTAACAGCCAGCACATTTATTGCACATATAACAAAAAAAAACAAATAATAGAAGAAACAAGTTAGTATTTTGTTGTATTGTCCCAACACAACACTGCTGGAATGGGGAAGATTCGATATTTAGTCCAGGTTGTGCATAACAGGTCCGAGAAAACAAAGAAAGAGGAAAAAATAAAATAAAATGTCCAAAAGTCCTGCAGGTTCCTTCGCAAATTTGTGTGTGTGTAGTGTAAAATGAATGTATGTATAAGGCCTTGTTTTATCCTACTACCCGGGTAGTGTGTATAAAGTAACAGCTTAGCTGTAATTGAAAAGAATCCCACGATGCAGACAGGTCCGAGTTGAACATCAGCAGTAGGCCCTTCACAGAATCACAGGGTCTGGCTCGCCATAGCTCACATAAGCTCACAGTTGATCATGTCACCGGATGGAATCAGGCAACAAAAAAGCAGTCTACACAGAACAACACAATTCAGAATTAACATCTCTCAAGAGTCACATTAGCTTGTCACAATAAACTCCATACGAGTAAATAAATTGTCAGAAGTATCACTCACATGCTTCACTCACACGTTTTAGCTTAGCAATTTAACAATACATGTGAGCACACTGTTTAACACACAGGTTGATTATCTACATCCCAAAATACTTTCATGTATAAATCATTTAGAACAAGTTGATAGGACAAATTCCCTCGGTTCATACGCTTTCTGTATAGTACTCCATCAATGAATATGAATTGATCCATCTCTCTGAGCATCAACTGAACTTCTCGGGTTTCATGACGTCTGACACGATAAGAGAGTCGTTTACCGGTATGCAAGAGTTCAATCACTCTACTTATTGTGGGGTCCCTTGACTGTTCAGCAATCCACTCTTGCGGTGACATTCTGGGGAGAGTGCTTGACCCAGGGAGTAAATATGCCTGCAAGAACTCTGTTGGAATGGCATCAGCATTTATGGCCAAACATTCCAAAGCAGCAGGTAAAGAATTTTCCTCTTCATCTGCCTCAACAAGCTCATACAAATTTTGTTTCTGGCAAATGGCTTTCACTGCCTCATTAGTGAATGAAGTTCCGTTTCCTTCTTTCATGAACTGAGAAATGAATTGATGGATACGGTCATCTTCAGTTTTAGAACTGAAATCAATGTCGGGCTGAGGGTGAGGTCGCCGGGACAGACCATCGGCATCTTGATTTTTCTTTCCGGCTCGGTACTGAAGGCTGAAGTTGAAATTGGATAAGGAAGCAAGCCAACGGTGTCCAGCAGCGTCGAGCTTGGCCGATGTCAATATATATGTCAGCGGATTATTGTCTGTCATTACGACGAACTCTGCCCCATACAAATAGTCATAGAATTTGTCTGTTATTGCCCACTTCAAGGCTAAAAATTCCAGCTTGTGGGTGGGGTAACGTCTCTCACAATTGGATAACCCTCTGCTGGCGAATGCGATAACCCTGAGATGGCCATCTTGCTCTTGGTATAAGGCAGCACCCAGGCCATGCAGGCTGGCATCTGTATGGAGGATATACGGCAACCTGGGGTTTGCAAACCCCAACACTGGGGCAGTGGTGAGCTTTTCAATCAAAGTCTGAAAGGAAACATCACACTCAGGTGTCCATCTACTGCCAAAAGGCTTCCTAAAGTCAGCATTGGAGAGAGGTTTGGACCCCTTTTTCTTTCGGGGTGGACAGTAACCAGCTGTCAGTGCATTTAAGGGCTTTGCGATTTTCGAGTAGTCCCTGACAAACCTCCGATAATATCCAGTGAATCCTAGAAAGGATTTTAGCTCACTGATGTTAGTGGGTTTCGGCCAGGTGGTAAGGGCTGAGATTTTATCGGGGTCAGTCTCCACACCGTTTTCGGAAACAATGTGTCCAAGGTACCTTACGGACTTCATGAAGAACCGACATTTGTCTGGGGACAGCTTTAGACCAAACTCTTTTAATTTAAGACTTTCATGAGGCGTTCCTCATGTTCCTCTAGACTGCTTGAAAAAACAATTAAATCATCAAGAAATACAAGGACTTCTTTCAGATGCAGGCTGCCCACACATTTCTCCATAACACGCTGAAAGGTGCTAGGTGCATTCGTCACCCCCTGTGGCATCCTGTTAAACTCCCAGAATCCCATGGGTGTCACAAACGCTGTCTTATATTTGTCCTCCTCTTCAACCTCAACTTGATAATACCCCGATTTCAAGTCCATAACAGAAAACCATTTTGATCCTGTAAGGGCGGATAATGTCTCTTCAGTGTTTGGCAGTGCATAGGCGTCCTTTATTGTCTGATTATTTAACTTTCTATAGTCAACGCAGAGCCGAATGGAACCATTTTTCTTCTTCACGACAACTATGGGTGAAGCGAATGGACTTTCGGACTCCCGGATGATGTTTGCGTCCTTGAGTTCCTGAAGGTGAAGTCTAACAGCCTCATAATCAGAAGGATGGATGGGCCTTACTCTTTGTTTAAAAGGGGTTGGGTCAACGAGGCGAATTCTGTGCTTAACTGCCGTGGTGTGTCCATAATCAAGATCATTCATAGCAAAAACCTCAGGAATGGAATTGAGCTTTTCTGCAATTCTGTTTCTCCATTCTTCAGAGAGAGGTGAGTCAGTGTAATCGAAAGTGATCTTGTTATCATGGCTGGTAGAACACATAGCATTGCAGCTAACTACAGTGGAGGCAGGTAGAAATGGTTGCTCTTTCTCCTCAACAGAAGTATCCTTCAGCAAAGACAAAGCAGATGGAACATAAAGTTCAGCTAAGCAACATTTTCTTGGAAGGGTGATTTCATGAGCTGTGTCATTCTGAAGAAGGATAGGAACTTTGAATGATGTTCTTCTGGGACTTGTGAGGACATAACTGCAAATAAGCAAACCACCAGGGAGACTGGAGTGAGCGCATGGCTCTACCACAAGGGGAGAATTTCCGGCTGTAGACACGCCTCTAACATATCCATCCAGAACTATCTTTTGACCAGCGGGTATTCTGACGTTCTGTTTTCCTTTCAATTTGACTTGGCCCACTCTGCCATTCTGTTGCTCAATGGTGTATCTGCGCAACAGGTTCTGGACTAGAGGTGAGTACGGACATCGCCCGTTGAGAACAGCATGGCCATTGCATTGAACTTAAGCATAGAACAGCGTAAAACTCTAGGGGGTTACACATGCATCTGAGCACTTGTGCACACATACTCATACAATGTTGCTCAAAAAATACATTGGGAGTTTCAGCCACTTTCTTTCTGCCAGTCTCAGTGAGCAAACATCTGTCAGTCCACAACAGCATGCAAAGCTTTTAGAAGAAAGAAAATATTACCATCAAAAGCCCATGGTGTCCAGACCTACGAGCGACAGCAGAAGGATTATAAGGCTGTCAGAACAAGATAGAAGAGTCTTGACAGGCATTTCTTTGCCTTTAACACTTTCAGGAAACATCTGAGACTGAGGAGGGACATTGGAGAGAAGAAAAGATCTCAATGTGATTGAATGACTTAATGCGCAGCGGCTACTTGCTAATAGTGGAAAAAAGACCGGAAGTTATGGGAAACAGCTACAGAATTAACTGTTTTGACACAATATTAGCTGTTATCAATAATCTGGTAATATCAGTATCATTTTAAGTCGATAGATAGATAGATAGATAGATAGATCATGAATATAACATGGTATTGAATGATGCAAAATAGTGTGCAATCTTCTCTAGTGTGTTTAATGTTGTATTTACTGTGATATTGTCCATAACTCCAGACTGCCCCGAGGCGCTATGCATCATATTTATGGCAGCTGCCTCACGGTGTGTGAAGTTTTTGAGCACTAACTTGATATCTCTTGTCATGATTTATGGGTGAGAGTTTCATGGTACGTTTTCAGTGGTTGCTTTTGGAAAGACTCTCTTGAGTGATCTGACATCAGTTATTCTGCTCTCAGGTCAGCCTCTCAAGCACTGCGCATGTTTTTGATGTGAAGCTTGAACTCTGACGAGTCTTCCATATCCTCCTTGACCGTGACAACTTTGATGACCTGCGGCCCTGGCGAGGTGACCTGTGGAGTTAAACATCTCTTTGCTCTTGATAAGCCCTGCAGGATGTCAGTGTAGTAGAGATGGAAAGGGCAGAGGGCATCACATCTGCTCTCTCTACATTCATGTAGGTCCATCAAGGAGGCCGGAGATGCACAAGCCCTTGACAGCAGTAAGAAATGTGTGTTTTCCCCATACATTCACAGATGTTTACACATTTTGGCCTTTAAAACACTTCACAATACTTCACCGTATTTTAGAATGCTGCTGTCTCCACCAGACTTCTTAACTAGTATAAACAAAGGCTGCCTTGGACAACCAGCTAAGCAGAATGCTGTCTTTTAATATACCTTAGTTTGGCCAAATTCAAAGCCAGCATTGCATATACAGTATCCTTCACAGACTAGTCGATCCCATAATGCATTGCATTAACCTGAGTGATCAATGATGCAATTAATGATTACAAATAAATGTAATATTTAATTAATATACTTATTCAATATTGAAAAAAAAGGTAACTAAAATATTACAGTACAATCAAATAAAAAAGAAGACTTTAAATTGTTTCGATGTCTGCTGATTAATAAATTCAGGGTATCAACATTAGTGAGATTTAATCATTCTAAACTCCTCTTTTGAGGTTAATTGAATTGAAATAGTGATCTGTGCCATTGCATTATGTTGAATATCATTTTTTTTTATTGATGAGTTTGTTAATGATTTGTGGAAACATTCGTGTTTTTTGACTTGTGAAAAAAATATTGTTTTTATTGAAGTGAAAAGGGTCAAATTAGACCCTTGGGGAAAGATGGAGTGTTAAAAAGGTATTATTATATTTTATTTTAATACTTATTATAATTCATGGGGTTATTTTACAGTAATTCAGTGAGTTAGATGTACATTCACACACACACACACACACACACACACACACGTCTATCATCATTTATTCAATTATATCGCTAAATTGTCAAAAAAAAGTTGATTTACCAATTTGCATTAATGACATATATTTTAAGTCAGATGTAAGTAAGATGGACTCTTTGTATAAATGTACATTTTGTGCAACGGAAACTGAATTAGTAAATGTTTCTATTGCCCTTGATAACACATTGACAAATGCATAATTCTTTACACGCTAAACTTATGTCTTAATGTTACAATTTAAAGTAAATGCATGTTATTCGCAATGGGGACATCTTCCCCAGTGGGCTGTTGGATTGTTAGCTGAGCAACATGCTAACACCAGACTCTGTAGAAATCAATTGTTTCCTGTGTACATCAAATGAAGGGCACTATTCTACTAAGGAATAATGAAAATGTACTTTTATGCTTAGCAACATGCTAACAACACACTCTATAAACATATGCTGTGTCCGAAATCGAATACTTCCCTACTATATAGGTTGAAAAAAACAATACGCCAAAAGAGTAGTAAGTCCGAAATCATAGTATTTGAAAAACAGTACATTTACATTACATTTATTCATTTAGCAGGCGCTTTTATCCAAAGCGACTTACAGTTGAGGAATACAACAGGTGATTCATCATAAATAGGCAAATAAACACAGGAAGTGGTCATAATACAAAGTTTCAGAGATTAATAGGGAGGGATTAAGGGAAAGTAAAAGCAAATATTTTGTAAATGGCAGTAAAGTAATGCAGTTGACGCTGGTAGGTCACATGACAGTAAGAACATGGTGAATGTAGTACATCCAAATTTCATTTATTCTATCCATATTCATATTATTGTCATGGGTGCACACACACGAGGGATGAGGAGACGCTGGAGAATGTTGAAACGACTTTATTTCTGAACCAAGGGAGACGAACACAGGAAGACGTTCACACGAAGACCTTTAACATCCGACAGAGCACTAGGGACTGGGAACACTTTATATACACACACAGGAGGAGGGGATGACGAGACACACCTGGGAGCAATGGAAATTAAACCTGGGAAACACCTGGGAAGGAATCAACTTAAATTAGGACAGGAACAGGAAACAAACCAAATAAGGGCATGGGAAGGCACATGGGGAGCAGGACACACACGAAACATGGAACAGAGTCTGACAATTATATAGAACATACATTTTTAAAGGTTGCGTAGTTAATTCAAATTCAAATGTAGTACCTACTTTCAGTTTGCAATTTCAGATGCACCGATAGATCAGTCATTTGTGCGGTTGAATTACAGCAAGATTTAGTAAGGTAGACAGCATATCTTGCTAGTTTTTGGAACGTGTGCAAACTTTTAGGAGAACCTGTACACATTCTCATATTTTCTTCCTGTGTCTGTCTCCATTTCTTTCCCTCCCTCACTATCTCTGTGTTTTCATTTGAATGCTGCTGAGCTGTTGTCTGGATGATGCAGCAGCCATTGATCTGATCTCATCGTCTCCTACAGCAGATCAAATATACAACACATACCTGCAGCATCAGCAGCAGCCAGAACCACAGCACAATGGCACACAAAGAGAGAGAGAGAGAGAGAGAGAGTGAGAGAGAGGGAAGGGGCTGGCTGTTTAGGGAAAAAATGAATGAACCAACAAAGCAATATAAATAATTACTCCCACAGAAGATCAAAGACAAATGGCAGTGAGGGGGACTGCTACTGCATGTAGTGCATTCTGGGAAATTTCATTCTGACTCATACTGTCACTGTGTCCGAAACCCAAGGCAGCTGCTTTGCTGCCTCGCTGCCCAGTCAGTAAATAACTAAATAGGCATTTGTGTATGAAGGCACTTCCTAAGGTTTCAAACAGGCTTCCATGGTGATCTATAACAAATTTCACGAGAGAAAAGCAAGCAAATATTTAATGAGTGCAATGCTTATTACTCTGTAGAAATGAGTCATAAGCACTTTTTATGAGATATCAGGAAGCAAGGGGCATATTTGTGCAGCATGTAGGCACAGTAGCCTTATAAGCATTGTTCTTTTTATAGACCAGGTTCACACAGCAGCAGAATACAGTTGTCAGTCCTTTATTTGAGAGATTAATATTCATGTTTGCATTCACTCAAATGAACTCCCACCTGTAAATTTTAAGGACTCACAACCATATTTTTTTATGAAACCCTGCTGTGTGAATGAAACTGCACTGGATCTAGTAGTCAATCAGATTATACAGTTCGAGAGAGCTGCACTGCTCTGGACATATGCATCTAGTGTGTTGCATGTTTTCATGTGTGGCTTCGGTAACCTACAAATATGCAGATATGAGCATCTGAAGGTTTAGATCCAGTCACTGTCCTCCACCGAAGCTGCTCCCATCAGTTTTGTGGTCTGTATGCGACACAAATGCTTTGCTCTTTACTGAGTTATAAAAGCTGCCATTGGTTAAGATTTGACAGATTAAATCATGCTTTTGTTGTGTCAGATGTGATAAGACTTTGAAATTTGACGTGGCCATCTTTAATGTTTACTTTAGTCACTGTTGCTATGGTTAGAGGTTATAGTCACGAATAGAATATTTGACTTCAGTAGCACATTCATACAGACAGTATTTAAGCCTCTGTTGTAAGCTGCTGTGCAAACCACACCATCTGATATTTGTCACCACTCGTATTTTGTTTGCACAGGTCACACATGCGCATTGACTTGGTTTTGCACTAATCAGTTGTTCCACAAGGTGGCAACATTGGCCAGGGCCATTGTTTCACAGTAGAAAGCAAAACTAAAAAGACGGAACAACAACAAAATAGTGGAGACTGCTACAACAGACGGTGACAAGTGCTTGTGTGAGAGGGTTATGAGATGGAGAAGTCTGAAGGTTGTTGCTGCAGTTCTTCTGTCATATAATTGCATTCGAGGTGGACTGAGGGTAACAGTCTGTGTCATTAGTTTTTTTCTTTTGTCCAGTTACAATTGAAAAAAGCTGAGGAAAAACCAATAACATCGCAGTGAAGTCCCCTCTAAGGGTTTTTATTTAATTTCTCTCCTTCTCTACTCCTCCTCGACCCCTTTAATCTTTATTTATCCTCTCTCTCTCTCTCTCTCTCTCTTGCATACACTTTATTCCATCTTGCCAAATGAAGCACTTTCTCCACTTGCTACTCTAATTTGGAGTTTTAATTTAGTCCTAATGTAAGCAAACTCTCTCTGTGTGTGTTGTGTGCTTGGACTTTTTTTGTTTCTCTCTCATTGACTGAGAGTGCTAGTTGGAGGGAGGTTTTGGTGATTGAGTGTTGAGGAAAGAAGCTCTCGCTCTCTCTTTCTCTCCCCCTGGACTCTGACTGGAATGCTTCCATTTGTGCGGTCATGCCAATCACAATGTAATGACACTTGTGAGGCAGCACACGACATCCCTCCATAGACATGTAGAATTGGTGCATCTCATCTCCATCTGGAAGGTTTTGCACATCTGACAGACCATCAGAGCATCAGTACTTGTCATTTAAAATCTGCTCCTAGTCACAATCCTACTGCAGTATACAGCTAACTTTACTGACTACTTTTATGATAGTGGTTCATCAGAACCTCTTCTAAAACATGTTTAAAAATGATTTAATCTGTTTACTTAATAATAATAATGATAATAATAATAATAAAACACACGGACACATGTAATTTAAAACATGTCGTTCAAATGTTTGGTGTCAGTAAAAGCAGCATTATTGTGAAATAATATTACAATTAAAAATAACTATCATTATTTTAACATGTTTTAATTTCCCGTGATTGGAAAGCTGAATTTTCAGCATCATTACTCCAGTCTTCAGTGTCACACGATCCTTCAGAAATCATTTAATATGCTGATTGGCTGCTCAAGGAAAATTTATTATTGTTACCGGTGTTGAAAACAGTTGTGCTGCTTAATATTTTGTGGGAACAGTGATGCTTTTTTTCAGCATTCTTTGATAAATTGAATATTGAATATAAACAGTGTTGGGGAAAGTTACTTTTAAAAGTAATGCATTACAATATTGTGTATGAGCAATACTGAATCTGTTTTGTTTTTTTTGTGAGTGAGATTAATTAATGCATATTCATATTTATTTTAGAACTAATCTGATTTAATCTGATAACATCTGATTTCTCTCAACATGGGGACAGGAGAGCTGTCAATCAATAAATTGAAAAAAAAAAGCAACTTGCGTTACTTATTTGAAAAAGTAACTCAGATATTCTCTTGTAAATTAAAAAGTAATGCGTTACTTTACTAGTTAATTGAAAAAAAAGTAATCTGATTACGTAACTCGCGTTACTTGTAATGCGTTACCCCCAACACTGAATATAAATGAATATTTATTTAAAGAATAGCATTTATTTAAAATAGAATTTTGATCAATTTATTGCATTCTTGCTGAAAAAAAAAAAAAAAAGAAGCGGACCCCATTTGGTACTATATTTTTTTTCTAGTAGATTTTATTAATATTGATTTACATATCAGCCTCCACAGAAAAATCCCTCATGGACCGCCATTCTTTACATCTCATTCTGTTCTTGTTTTCCTCATGAATGTTCTGCATTGAAGACGTGTGGATGTTTTATCCTGCTCTAAAAGTTGGACTTGGAAAACTGCTCTGACTTACCCTGGCCTGCCCTTTTTCTAATTTAGTGTTTTTCCGACCCTGTTCTTAAAGATTACATCCCTTGTGGCATCCTCTTCATGCACACTCATTTGATCAGTGACCTGTTAGATGCTCTTGCCCGTGAAAGGATTGATGCAGTCTCAGCTCCGGCTTGCAAATGAGATTGCAGCATTTAGAGAGCCTAAATTCTCAGGCTGGCCCCGTGGCCCGTCCACACAGCGGGGATATGTTCACGGCACTCCCTCGCCGAAATAGATTTAGCTTTAATCTAAAGCTGTCGACACGTTGCACAATGCTCCGTGTGATTGCCAATCCTCTTTTTGTTTCTCTCCTATGGCCTGAGATTGAGCTGGTGAAGACGCTGAGTCTCAAATGAAGATGTTTTCACCCAGCCTGTCACGATGAGTAGTTGCAGACGCATTAAAAATTGTCAGCGCTGTACTGTAAGGGTGCTTCGTCTTGATGGTGCTTGACTAGCTTGATAGTGTCTCACTAAGACCTTGCACAAACTCGGCACAATTTCTGCTAGATTGTTTTGCAGGACGCAGTTCATTCAGTGCAACTAATATGCAGTGGCGAGGGATGACTTCTTAGGCTATCTAATGTATTGATTTAGAGATGACAAATAAGGAACACCATGGCAGGTGTTGATTTAAAAGTAGGGCTGTTGTCCAGAATAACCATTAGGTGGCAGTGAATTTCCACATGCTTACACACACATACACAGAAGTCTCACACAAGATTTGTCAAGCATAGGGAAAACAAATGGAACTATAAAAAGCCTCAGAATTTCTCACTTTGATTAGTTAGCTCAAGCATGTTTCCAAATAACGAATATTCATATGTTTTCAGTGGCAAAATTTTACTTGAGAAAATGTGAAAATACAGTTACTTTTTTAAAATTTGATTTAGTTGAGTAAAGCCACGGCCATACTAGACATACACAATTTCTTTGGACACTGCAACGGTTATGATATGACGTCACACTCTGCAGTGTCTTTTTTCAAAAACTTTTAAATTTAACACATAACAAATAATAATAAATCCATGTGTAAAAACATACAATCTTCTTCACTTTCCTGCAGTGCTGCAGTTTTTAATTTATGTTCTTTTAATTCGGCTATGAGGTCATGTCTTGACAAATCGACCTTCAGTTGGTTACGTGGTTTCACGTGATATGAATTTGCAGGTCAAAGTTCACCAAACTTTGGAACTGAACTTCGGAATGCAGCGATATGCGAAAGTTCTTTGCATAAACTTGTGTTTACAATTTCCCACTTTTGCATTCGTATGTGTTGTCTGACCACCCCTTTAGTTTTGTATCATATGCTAATGTGATTTTCGGTTAATCGAGATCTGGCACATTTTTCAGCTTGGATGATCAATTTGCGGACAGCTTTCCTTATGCATGAAATCACCTGAATCACTTCATAACTGACACAGATTTACAGAAAACTGCTATAGTTTTGCAAATAAACAATTTACAAGCAGTTACATTTGTATTTTCTAAATTTTTACGTTTTAACACACAAATCACAAGGGAATTTATAGTAATAATTTTTCCAGTCCATGAACTCATTCTCTCAAATGGCTTGGGTGTGCAGAGCATTCGCTGCTTATATGGACTGCACGTCCCTGCTAAAAAGTAATTATATACTAAACATCAGTTCTTTGAAGTAAACAAGCTGTGTTACATAAAATTCTATTCCAGTCATACAGGGAATGTTCGTTTGATGTAGTATGCGTGCCATAAATGTAGCAGGAATGTGTTGCTGGCCATGGCAAATGCATCTGATGAGTCCTGGTGTGTAGCTGAGATTAATTGGGTCATTGGAGAGCTTGTGTTGGAGCTGAAGTTAGGGCCACCTCCGAGCGGTTAAAGAGAAGCCCATCGCTACAGAGACCAGCAGAGGGGATGTATAACAGGACTGCTAACAAACGCAGCAAGCGAACATGGGTGCAGAGGAGAGACTCATACTAATAAATATTCAGACTTTGCTGAGGGGAGATGGAGACCTCTTTTTTTTCGCTCTCCAGCTGCTCCATTAGGCCTCTGCTAAGAGGGAACTTTGTCTCAGTGCACGTTTGGAGCTAACAGATGGTGACATTTAAGCCTTCGCCAGTGTGAAAAAAGGTTCGGGGGCATGGGGTTGGCACATGGACAGTGACACAAGGTTCATGTGGGGTCAGACGCACAGGTATGACCTACCGCAGATGGACACAGATGGATGCAGAGTCTCACAAATGGTTTCCCTCACATATATCCCTCAAATATTTTAAAAGTGTTCCACAAAATTGAAAGGACTTACCAAGACGTACCAACTTCCAATCATTGGGAATTATTTTGTGGTTATTTTATTTTATTTCAGCTGCTCATAGCTACATACTTGAACAGGACTAGTTTACCTTGAGAAGGTCAAATAAATTTGTGTTTCGCACATATGCTTTGTGATTTTTACTTTATTTTATTTTATATTATTTGAACAGGACTAATTTTACTTTGAGAAGTGCAGGTAAATTTGCGTCTCACAGACATGCTTTGTGATTTTTATTTTATTTTTTATTCATCTGTTTTTAGCTACTTATTTGAAGTCAGATAAATTTGTTGGCTATTTCACAGAAAAGCTTTTTTGTGAATTTTTATTTTATATTTTATTATTTTGTTTTGTTTTATTTTTGTTTTATCTGTGTTTATCTTATCATTCTTAAAAAGTCTGATCACAGAAAATGCTCACAATGGCGGTGTAGTAGGAGGGTCAGATATAATTCTCATCTTAACTCTTTAAGTTTTATTTCAATGTGTTTCATCATGTATGCAGCAGGGTGACAATAGACACTCCAATTTTGTTAATAGCCACAAAGATCCCAGTTCTGTTTGAAAGAGCACATATAACATCCTGTGTTAATTTGAATTTTTTTTTAAATTTGTCTTGATTTGGAAGGTAATGCAGTCTGAATAGTGCTTTTGATATAAGTCTCAGACTTATATCACCTGGTTAATGGCAGCGTTATGGCAGAGTCTGGCTGATGAGAGTGGAGACGACAAGAGTGAACAACCTCACAGTCGGCAGATTAGAGGAGCTCAAACGGCCTGTTTCAGGATCCATTTGAATTATTGATGTGCCAAATCCTTTCTGCATGTGTAACTTCAAATGTAGACTTGTGTGTGTGCCAGTGTATGTTCCTACCCAGCTAATGTTCTGTTAGTGTGCAGGTATATACATTAGAACTTTATGATATTAGAAATGTAAGTGGTAGATGTTTTTGTGAAGCTGTCACTAGGCAGGACTGTTTTACATTATTCACATGTGAGAGTGAAGAAAGTAATGAAGTAATACAAAATACAGAGTGGGGCATGTCGATGGAGATGAAGAAGTTTATTGAGGCTTGTAATGCAAAGTGGAGTTTAGATGTTAATGGTTGCCAAGCAACAACTTACTGCATTAATATTTTATACAGATGTCTGTCTGTCTGCTATTTTATGAAGCATCTAATGTGGATCCTCCTTTCAGAATGTACTTACAGTATAAGTCAGAACTATCCTTTTAATAATATTAGTTTATTACTTTCTTTTCTTTCTTTTATTATATTGTTATATTTTTACATAATGTGAAGCTGTTTTGCACTTATGCGAGATTAATTTATGAATAATTGTATATTTTGATTTCCATCCGTTAAGCTGTGTTGTTATTAAGTAAAGCTGGAAGTATTAAAAATAATTTTCATAAATTTAAACAAGGCTGAAATATTATAAAATATAAATAGACGAAAAACTAAAAGTGACAAACTACTAAGTGATAAAACAAGACATACTGCCTAGAAAACGAATTGAAATAAAATAAGCTTAAATTGAAGTTTAAAATTAGAAAATGAATAATAATGATGATTATTATTATTTTCATTAGTCTCATTCTGATGCTCGTCCATGTGCAACACTGTTGTTTCATGGTGTTCCCCCCAAAAAAGAAAAAAAAAGCCAGTGTCCTGCTGCACAAACAGGGCACCACACATCAATAAATTACAGAAGGGTTAAGGGTTGGCGAGGGGGCTGTCAGCTTGCTGTGACTGCTGTTTGAGCTCCCGCTGTCTTGCAGAGAAGTCACACACAACATGTCACTGGTTTGTTCTCCCCTACCTTAAATAAACATCACTCTCAAGCTTTTGAATTTGTCACAATGCACCAAAGGCAAGGAAATGTTCCTTTTATCACACACCACACAGTGGCCATAGATATAGATATATATATGTGCCCTTACTTATTTAGCCAAGGCTGTAAAAGGAAGAATGGGCCTAGAGTGATATTTTATCTTAGGGCAGTGGTGATATAACCATTGATATTGATATCATACTATGCGTCCTTGGATTGATTATTATTTGTGTGCATTCATAATCTTCCTCTGTGAGGAATCTGGCTGGACAAAAGTGAGGCAAACCACACAAGAGAGACTTGGATTCAGACACACTGATTTTCAATCGCAGTCCAATTATTACAATATCATGATGCATCAAAATGTATTGTAACGCAACACATGTGTTGTGATTTCTACCCTATGCTTGTGTAGTTTGCGAAACCAAGCACTACTCGTTACACATTGTCGTGCTACTTTGCAACTTGTTTTAATCGGTCACATGAATCATTTATGACGTCATCTGAATAGTTTCTCACTGAAGCTGGTAGCTGTGGCTCTGTGTAGCACATTTGTTCTGTGTTCAGGAATGCTCTTTAAGAGTCTACGGAGAAGCCTGTTGGACGAAAACAACTGCAAAAAGCCCTCAAACTCAACTGAAATAAAACTCTCAGTGATGTTGCCATGGTTAATACTTCTCTCATGTCTAATTTTTATATTTTTCCCTTCTTGCGCCCTTCTTTTCCTCACTTATTACTGTAAATGCTGTCTGGAAAGTTTGTTTGCTTTTTGATTGAAGACATTTGCCTGAGATGTCTTATTTTTCTTGAATATGCAGTATTGCATTGAGTGGAAAAACTGTGTCAATGTGAATGTTTTATTTCTGTAATATAACATTTCCAAGTGAAAAAGATATTCAAAGAGAAAAAGTAGGACAGGATTTGATTTTATCTATTGTAACAGGGTGAAGAATCACACGACAAGGAAATCTTAATAAATGCCCCGGAGGGTGGATTTATTAGTGAGGTGGGTGGTAGGGAGAAAGGTCCAGGTAGGTGCTCCGGTGCCGTGAGTGCTGTCTTCCGTCTTCCCAGTGCAGAGGGTCCGTGCAGGGCTCCTGTGGGGCTGGTCGGTCACACGCTGCT
>NW_015651328.1:187712-189009 GCF_001515625.1 Sinocyclocheilus rhinocerous
CCCCCCCCAAGCGTCGTCCTGGTCCTGTTAACGATATGAGATAGTAGGGGAGAGATAGGGGGTGGGTGGGGAGTGACCCCTGACAGACCTGCGAAAGCTGCCCAGATCCGAGAGAGGCCGTCCACGTTGGCGTTCGCGGCTCCAGCCCGATGACGCACCACGAAGTGGAAGTCCTGGAGCGCGAGGAACCATCGGGTCACCCTGGCATTGGTATCCTTGGCGCGGGCAATCCACTGAAGGGGGCCGTGGTCCGTGACCAGGGTGAACTTCCGGCCAAGGAGGTAATAGCGTAGCTCCAGGACTGCCCACTTGACGGTCAGGGCCTCCTTCTCCACTGCGGCATAGTTTCTCTCGGCCGGGGGCAGCTTCCTGCTGATATAAATGACCGGATGCTCCTCACCTTCCTGGATTTGTGACAGGACGGCTCCCAGTCCTGTGTCGAAGGCATCCGTCTGCAGCAGGAAGGGGCAGCTAAAGACCGGGGCTCGGAGGACTGGCTCCGAGATGAGGGCCCCCTTCACCCTCTGGAAGGCCTCTTCCGCTGCTGGTGTCCACTGTATCTTCTCCGGCTGCCCCTTCCTGGTCAAGTCTGTCAGGGAGGCGGCTAAAGAGGAGAAGTTGGGGATGAAGCAGAGATAATAATCCGCCAACCCTAAAAAGGCTCGTACCTGGGTCTTGGTCTCGGGTCTCGGGGCGTACCGCCTCCACCTTCCTCTCCTGTGGCCGAATGAGACCCCGTCCCACCTGGAAACCCAGGTACTTCGCCTCGGAGAGGGCAAGGTGGCATTTGCGAGGGTTGGCGGTGAGTCCAGCCCTCCGGAGCTCCGAGAGCACCCTCCGTAACCGGTCCAGGTGGTCTTCCCATGCCTCGGAGTCCTCGGAGTGGTCGTCCAGATAGGCCGCGGCGTAGGACTGATGGGGCCGCAACAGGATGTCCATCATCCGCATCATCCGCGCGGGTGCCCCGTGGAGGCCAAAGGGAAGGGTCCGGTACTGCCAGTGGCCACTAGGGGTAGAGAAAGCAGTCTTAGGTTTGGCATTCTCAGAGAGGGGTACCTGCCAGTAGCCTTTGGTGAGGTCCAACGTCGAGATATACCGGGCCCTTCCCAGCCGGTCCAACAGTTCATCCACCCGAGGCATGGGGTATCCGTCGAACTCGGATACCTCGTTGACTTCCCAGCCGCTCATCCACCCGAGGCATGGGGTATCCGTCGAACTCGGAAACCTCATTGAGGCGGCGGAGGCGGCGGAAGTAACAAAGGGTGCCGTCCGGTTTCGGGACCATCACGATTGGGCT
>NW_015651328.1:189938-197466 GCF_001515625.1 Sinocyclocheilus rhinocerous
AACGTGGAGATATACCGGGCCCTTCCCAGCCGGTCCAACAGTTCATCCACCCGAGGCATGGGGTATCCGTCGAACTCGGAAACCTCATTGAGGCGGCGGAAGTCATTGCAGAAACGGAGGGTGCCATCCGGTTTCGGGACCATCACGATTGGGCTGGCCCATGGGCTGCGTGATGGTTCTATCACCCCCAACTTCAGCATCTGTTGTATTTCCTCCTCAATAGCTTGCCGACGAGCCTCTGGGACGCGGTAGGGCCGTTTCCTGACGACGACTCCTGGTGCCGTCCGGATGTCGTGCTGCAGGACGCTGGTCTGCCCGGGAAGAGAGGGCTCGATGATGGGCAGCGGTATCAGCGGACTGGGGGTAGGCGTCCTGGGTGACGTCACCTGGCAGGTCGGGCAGGCTTGGCAGAACCGCTTCACTTCGGCCTCCAAGCCCGGCCAGTGGAAGCGGTCGCGGATCCGCTGGATGGTGTTCCCGGCTCCGAGATGCCCTGCCAAGGGATGGGAGTGGGCCAGCTCCAATACGGTCTCCGTTTTTGTGCGTGGCACCACCAGCAATAATTTTTCCTCCCCCCTTCGCTGCGCGACACAGTACAGCAGGCCATTTTGCACGACGAAATGCGGGAGAGGGTGGGGGCCAGGCTGAACCTCCTTGCCTTCGATGACCCGGACCTGGGTCCATCCATGCTTCAGCCTGTCGTCCTCCCGTTGTTCCTTCCCAAATGAGCCCCCTCCCGTCACCTGTTGGAACACATAATAGAATAGGTTAGGATTTTGGGAGGGGGACTCACCTTCTCTCCCGCTATCCGAGGCCAGAAGCACGGGCCGCTGACGAGGTCCTGTCGTGGGCCTCCTTCTTCGGCGGCCCCCTCCTGGGCTGGCAGGCTGCATAGCCGTGGCCAGCAGGCGGTCAAACCCTGGCCAGTCTCTCCCGATCAGCACGGGGACGGGAAGATCCTTCATGACCCCGACTTCCACCGGCCAGGCGCCGGGAGCGGCCGAAATGGTCACCCTGCGAGCGGGAACTTGTCGTGTATCCCCGTGGACACAGGTTATGGGGAGGAAGGCTTTATACTCCGTTCGGGGGGCGAGAATATGCGACTGGACCAAAGTGACCGCACTGCCCGAGTCCAGGATGGCCCGGAAACGGCTGTCCATTAACTTTCACTTCCACCTCTGGAGCTCCAACCGGCAGATTGCGGTGCACAATGCAGCCTGCCAGCCAGGTCCGTGCGGTACGTGCGGGGGCATGTGCTCATCCCGCGGAGAGGGAGCCGCCGACCTGCTCACTGGTCGCGGGGTGCCCTCCGGCGCGCACCGCTCCTGGACCATCCTCCGGGGAAACGGCGGCGCTCGCTCCCCAGCATCCCGGTGTTGGGCCGCATCTGCCAGCTCGACAGCCTCCACCAGCTCCGCGGTGGTGGTTGGGTTCCTCATCCCAACTGCCTGTCGGTGAGATCGGGGAAGGGCTCGGAGGAGACGGTCGATCACCACGCGCTCCGCCACCTGTCCAGCCGATGGAGCCCCCTCCGGCAGCCAGTGCTGCGCGAGTCGCGTGAGTTCAGCGGCCTGGGCACAGGCAGGCAGACGGGGCTTATATTCCCACTCGTGGAAGTGCTGGGCGTTGGGGGAGGAGCGCTCGCCTGTGACAGAACCTGGAGACAAAAACAAGGGAGAGATGATGTGAAGAAAATCACTTGTCGGTGATTCTTCACTGAAATACCTGCATTCTCCACCAGTGTAACGGGGTGAAGAATTACACGACAAGGAAATCTTAATAAATGCCCCGGAGGGTGGATTTATTCCCGTAGTTCGCACCCTGTTCCTCAGTCTGCAGCTGTAAAAGGAAAATATAATATACTTTATATTATATTATATTATATTATATGCAATGGACTGAGTCTGACCAAATGCAACATTAGATCAGTGACAACAGCTAAAATATAACTTTTCAGTAAATAAACCTCAGATTTATAATAAATTTAGATAAGATTACATATATTAAGTGCATATCAAATCGATGGAAACTGTAGTATTAAAATCACTTTACAATACAATTCCATTTATAACATGACCTAACAATAAACAATAGTTATATAGCAATTATTCTTACGTTAAACAAAAATTAAATGTACAAAAGCAATGCAATTCTTTATACTTATTTAAAATTGTTTCAAGTTTTTCCACAAGTAATAAAAGTATGAAAAAAGTAAATACGTTTCACCCAAAAGTTTTTGTCATATTTCTGCTGCAACTGAAAAACAACTGTAAACTGTTGTCTGTTTTAGAGTTTGCTGGTGTGTTTTAGGATCTTCCTCAGCAGTGTTCGAACTATACCGTGGACTTTGGGGGAGCCCACTTCAAAGAGTATGTTGCCATATGGCTACACCATCCGGTAGAGGGTTAAGAAAACCTGGTACCGTAACGTTTTCATTTTTTTATTACCGACTTGGTACCGAAATACCGGGTCTTTTGACAACACTATTCACAATAAGATCAAACATATATTAAGAAAGTTTCAGAATTTAGATTTCATATGACTAAGTTATGGGATCTCAACCCTGTTAATGTTTATCTACTGGCATCCATAAGAGAGATCACAGGAAGCTTATTGTACTGATTGCTGACCTCCTCACATTTATCACACTTCCTGCCGGCTTGCAGGCCATCGATCGGTTATCAGCCAGTCTCAATCAATTCAGCTCAACGTGGATATTCATATTTGTAGTAATTTCAAGCTCAAAAGGGAAATATTTATGACAAATTATAACTGGTTATGATTCATAATAAATATTTAGATTAGATCTTTGAATTAACTGTAGCAGAATCAATATTACCATTACTTGATCTGTCCGTCCACCGAGCAGACAAAATAATCATTTATCAATTCAAAGAAAGATTATTTTCCTGGCCAAGGAAGAATAATCTGTCCTTCTTTGTGCAGTGCTAGCAGTAATTTAGCAAAATGTAGCAAGGGTTCACACATACGTAAAGTCTGTGACCAGGACTGTAATTTATATGCAAATGTCAAAAGGCTAAAAGGGTCTCTTAAGCCATAAAACCCCAAAGATCATGCATGATTCTACGCAGACGCTACATATTGCAAGATTTCACACGGCACAGCAAGATAATGCATCGCCCACATGCCATTTTCAGCTGATTTTGAATGATGTAACATTTACATGATAATTCCATTGAAGTGTCGTCTTTTTCTCTCCTGTCATTTAGGCAGCAATTGGTGACCTTCAGGGTTTAATGCGTACCCTGTCTTTCCCACCGTTGTAATTGCCTCAATATCTCCTTTGTCCCTGGAAAATTAAACCCTGTTCTTTCTGCTTTTGCTGCTTATTAGCCCCCTGCAGTGTGGTTGAATAAATCAATGGCTAAAGCAGGGCAGGTCTAATGGGGAGTGTAAGCATGTCAATGAAAGAGAGGTTCAATGCTAGCCAGCCCTGACCACGGGACGCTCAGCGAGAGGCCTTGGGGGTCTGGGTAAAATAGCAACGGCGCTGCATCCACTCCACAGAAAATTTAATTTAATCCTCCAGTATGTGGTCCGCATGACCTTGTTGTTGACGAGAGAGGAGCCGCTGAGCTTCTCTCCTATGGGGTCTGCAACAGAGATCTCATGTACATGAACTGTGGAGCAGGGGTGTATCTAGGATTTAAGGACACTGTGGGCTTATGCTAGAGTCACGACGGGGGTGCAGGATTTCCAAAATATCTAGTGTACTTTAGAAGTATCTGTCTGTCTGTCTGTCGATCGATCAATCTATCGATCTATCGATAGAAAGATATGAATGGTGAATATGATATATGTAATACATTATAATTTTTTTTTTTGACTGAGTTCGGATTACTTGGCCAATCAATAAAAAAGGGGGTTTGGATGAGTGTTTGTAGTTAAATGTATTAGCATTTTCAACACTTGCGATTTATGTTTATGCATCATGTAGCATCATGCTCCTCTGATACTAGCAAATGATGATTAATATGATTGATGGTATTCATGAAAATGATGAATATCTATATTGTTGCTACAGTCTCATTAAAATTCTTTATTTCTTTTATTGGGTCACTGCATCAGTAATGCAATGATGCTGACTTTAGTCATGCGATGGGAGACTAAAGAAAAAAAACTATTCAGTGCTGTAACCCTGAAAACCCAGAGCTATCCAGTACTTTGGAGTTTTGGGGCATCATGGCCCGAGAGAAAGTTGGTATCTCTCATTCGTAATCCCATCCCTGAGGTGTGTAGATAGAACCTGATGAATCAGAAACAGGAATGAGGGTCAGGTCTCTCACTAGGTGTCCTGGTTAGTGAAGCAGAACATTCAGTTTTTCTGCACGGTGTCTCAAAGCAGAGTGCTTTTATGCTTAGGGCTGCAGAAATGGGTCAGGGTTTTACTAGGCCAGCAGGTCGACACTGACCCAAAACTGTTCTTAAGGCGAAGACAGAACCCCTAGCTGATCTTTTTGACCTTTAATCTCTAACTTTAACTCCTTGACACATTTAGAGTGCATTAGTTATGATTACTCTGACCGAGGGAATAAGTGCTGGGAAAGACTTGAGCATAACTCTGTGGGTTGTGGTAACACTGGTTTATGCTCTTGGCTAAAATGTGAACTAACCAGTCTGTGGTATGGCACACTGTGAACTGGATGGTTGATTTTACAAAACTGAATACTAATTTGTTAGGCATTTAGTCTGACAGAGCCACACTTATGTTTATTGACATATATATATATATATATTTTTTTTTTTTTACATAATGTTTAGTGATGGGTAAATCTGAAACTGATGGTACCCCATTAGATCAGTAACTTGGTAGCTCAAATAATAGAGCAGAACAGCAATCTATGTTAACATTTGTACGGCAAACACTAAAGATATTGATATTTTCAGACTTTGTATTCATAAATCTGTCCAGTTATTAGTTATAACCTAGGCATGCTTTCTTGTAGCTCAAACGGCAAAGCACAAAAGTCAAACCAAGGTCATGGGTTCAGTTCCATGAGAATACATGAACTAAACAATTTAAATGAACTGAAAAAAAATATATAGGTCTATGCCTTCAGTATAGTTTAACTTTGAAGAAAAACCTACCAAACGCATGACATGATTGTGAATTATAAAATAGACCTGCCAGTGAGAATAGTGTTTTCCACTGTGTTTTCTATTGATTTACTCTAGAGTGAATGCAGAATAGTTGGCTGTTAATTATTTATTTAATTGCAGTCCCTATTGATGAAGCAATAGCTTAGTATGTGAAATGTGAAATCTTCACATTTAAGACTTTCGAGTCCAATAGAAGAAATCTAGAGCAACTGATCAATGCAGTTATTTAAAGAGGCACCTGAACCATTTAACCATTTGGTACATGATATGGCCAAACAAGTAATGGTGTTGAAGAAAAATGATCCACGCTCTCCAACACATATAATCCTTTTCCTGATGGGAATAACAGCTGGTATTTTCTCTTCACCTCTGCAAAGTCAACTATACTCAAATACATGTTCTGTCCTTCAAACCTCAAATGGAGTCTTGATTAGACCTTTGAACATCACATCCGAAGGCAACATATGTGCCCTCAACCTGACCTTGCTATTCCTGCATATCCAGCCTGCTCTCCTGCATCTGAAAGGTCATTATAGCATTACATTAGCTTGCTTTAGAACCCACTACAGGGCCTTTGATATCCCCTGAATGGCCTGGCTCTCTTCCTCCGGTCCTACACAACCCCAAAGTTCGCTGGGAATCCTTGTATCCATCAATCAAATGCTCAGATGGATCTTGGGCATGGATACTGAAGATGAATTCACAAATGTCAAGGTGCTGCTCTCATCTGTAATGACACATGGCCGGTTCAGCCTAACAATTATGTAATTGTTTGTGAGGGTGCGTAATTTTGTACCCTGGGGAACTGGACTTAATGAGTTGGCTTACCTGACCTGAACACAAAAGTGCACTGAGTTACAAAAGCTTTGCTATTGTGCAAATAGTTTTGAAGTCATTTGACAATGCTGAAGCCAACTATAAGTAAGGGTAATATCACATGATGAGTATCTGACAAAACTATTTTATCAAGCCATTACCGACTTTCGATTCCATGTTCTCTTTGCAGTTGTTTATTTTTTCTAAATGTGAACAAGAAATTGTGTAATTTCTGCATCACATAGCATCAGCAAATGAAAATGTACAACATTTTTGGAAACTTTTTCAAACAAGTTTCTCAGAATGATCCTCCATTTGTGATTGGTTGGATAAACAGGTAGCCCCACCCCCAAAGGAATGCCATTGGTTGTTGCTATGCCAGGCTGGATGAGCAGATCAAACAAACAAAGGCCAATGTTTTGGAAGCGCCACAGTGTTTACACTTCTCTTGTTAATCAACCTACGAAAGGCTTACTCATAGGTGTCTGTTCATATTAAAGACCTTTTGAAATCAAAGTTAGAGTTTTGTGGCTTTTTTGTTGGCTTTGAGATCATCTGTATGCTAGTGTGCTCCTAAAAATAGGCTTTTAGCAGATATACTTGTTTAAAAGTTTTTCTTTTCCAGGACCAAAAATATTGATGACTCAATCTGCACTATAGATTTCTGTCAAATAAAAATGTATTTCGAATAAGAATGCCCCGCCCTTTACAACCAACCAGCATATAACAAAACATGATTCATGATTGTGATGTACTGTAACTAAAGTCTAAAGGCTATTGAAATAGGACATGCCTTTAAGTATGTCCCACCCAAACCTTGCATTCTTTAAACTGAGATAGGAGTGTCGTAACAAAAAAAAAAATATATATATATATATGCTTCACAAAAATCAAAGCCATCCCTGCATCTCTAAAGATCCCCATGTCTTTCATTACTCTTTCAGTTTCATCTCAGAACTTATTATTTCCAGACATGCTCCGTACTCTGTGTTTACCTGACCTTCTATGTCTCTCTCACCTTCTTTCATGCTTCTTTTCTCAGAGGCGGTTTAGTGTTTGATTTTTCTGTGCTGGTGAGGGATGTTCTTCTGTTGTAACTGACAACTGCTCATTGGTGTACTTAATGAGCAAGTATGTTGGCAAAAACAAATTCAAATAGGAAGTATTAATTTGTACACAGAAATGTATGAAGGTGGTAGACCGGAATAGAAGAATAAATTCGAAGGAATAAAGTGTACATTATTGTACGATAAATGGTGGCAGTATTGATATAACAGGCTGTATTGTTTTTTTTGCTTTGACTGTTAATATTCAGTGACCTGTATCTATCATTAATTAAAAGACAGCTGCCTGAAAATGAGCTGAACAGATGATTTCCCTTGACTTTTTACTGAGATTATCACAATGCATTATATATACTGTATAAATATATGTATATATATATATATATATATATATATATATATATAGCAGGGCTGTCCAACGTTAATGTGTTAGCGCATGCGATTAATTTTACAATCCTTAACGCGTTAAAATTATTTAACGCAATTAACGCAAAATTACTGAAGCACAATTTCTATTCTAACCCTTT
>NW_015651328.1:207994-218188 GCF_001515625.1 Sinocyclocheilus rhinocerous
CCCCTTTAACCCAATTTTGCTACTCAATTTTGCGATTAGATCATTATAAGCTGCTAAACTTATAGTTTTCAGTCCAATGGTCCAGTAAGCGAATGCATTCAAACAATCCGTCTAAAACAGCGTTAATATAAAGGTAACCAGGCTGATTACATCAGAGAGAACAGGGACTCGCGTTGCGTTTTCAGTGAATTATTCATTCCAGTGTGTTTCGCTTTAAAACACGAGCTCTGTCATATTCTGTGATCTTTTAAGAGCGTGAGCCCTCACACGTTGCGCTGTATGAAGTAGTACAGACTAGGGGTGGAACGGTTCAACTTACTCACGGTTCGGTTTGTATCACGGTTTTATAGACACTGTTTCGGTATGGTTCGGTATGTGCTATGTTTAGGCAAAAACTAAACTGTCAAATAAAAATAAAGAAAATAAGAATAATCTATCTAACTACAAGCAACAGCACAACTAAATACAATAGAGTAAAGATACAAATAAAATAAACAGTGATTTTTCAGTTTTTTTTTTAGGTAGGTCTAACATTAATTTTTAGGTACAGAAATTGAATAAAGTAATGAAATGTAAAACAGCATTGCATATTTGACTGTATAAATTAAAGACTAATCTTTATTAAAGTTACAAAAGCTATTCAATCAAGAGCAGTGAGTGATTTTGTTGTTGTTAAGAGAATGCACTGATCCAGTGTACTGATACAGTACGTTCAGCCGGCTATGTCTGCTATAGGATACTTGCCAAGACGAGCATTTTGACATAATTTTTGTGTGAATTTGTCCATTTAAACACAATACTTCAGAGAGAACTTAATATTTGCGCGCGTTCTGAGGCGCGGGTTTGCGTTGGTCCTCGCGTCCTCTGGCTCTTAAATGTTTAAACTCGCAAAGCTTAAATGAGTTTAGTTTAAACACAGATATCAACGTGTGCTGTTCAGGTCTCACCTGTGCGCGCCATACGGTTCGATGTTTTTCCGCGAACCATTCCACCCCTGCTACAGACTGAACAGATTGTCAACACATCCCACAGCTGTATGGCCAGATGAGACGCAAACTACGTTTTCTCGACTGGATAACCAGTCTCGCTAGTAAAGTTTTGATGGATGAAGACTGCAATCAAGGTGAAGACGATTGCGGTGGCATATAGGAGTCGTACAGTAAGCACGCGTGAGTCCGTTATATTAATGCGTATATAAGTGATCTTGACGCACTGATCGCGCATTGTATGTATGCACAGACACAGACATTTCGGTACATTCACGTTGTTTCCACACACATTCACGATAATGTTTTGATTTGTCATGTTTATGTTGCTGTGTTTAGTTATACTGAATGGATCCGTGTACTGTAGTAGATATATGCAGTCAGCAGGCGGTTGGTTTAGGATTTTTTTGGCATCTCCATGTGGTCCTGTTCGGTGTCGCAATTTGACTTCTCTAAAATGTAAAAAAGCTCTTTGCTGTTGCACTATACAATTCTGATTTTTTTTTCCCTTTCATATGTGCTTATATGGGCTCCTTATATCATTTGGTTCTTTGGTGTCCTTTTGGAGTTTCTAAGTGTCCTTTTTTGGAAAGACATCTAAATTTATTTAGAAAAAAGCTTGCAGAAAATACAGATTTTTGAGAATCACCCTTCAATCTTTTGGTTTACTTTGCTGGATATAGCAAATGATGGCAAAATAAACATTTGAAACAATATAAATGGTCTATGCTTAATTTCATGAAGTGTGCGATTAATCGCGATTAATCACAGAAAAAGGCTGTGATTAAAAATTTTTAATCTGTTGACAGCCCTAATATATATATATATATATCATTATATCACAGAAATTATTAAATTTTTTAACATATATTTAAATGGAAAATAGTTATTTTAAATTGTAATGATATACAATATTCACAATATTACTGTTTTTACATTTTTAATGAGCCTTAATGGGCATAAGAGACTTCTGTCATAAATATGAAAAATCGTAATTATTCCAAACATTAGAACCAGTGTATACATAGCACATTTATTTATTTATTTACGTACATACATACATACATTTGATTATGTTAGATCCTACATCAATTCTGCTGGGCCTTTGGGCCCCTAGAATTTTTTCTCACATTTTACGGCATTAACGCCGGCCCTAGAAGTTGCAGCACTAATGTGCTAACACACAGCTCGGTTGTGATATATTCCCTCCGGCTTTGCCTGAAGCATCTCCTCCAGTATCAATTAAAAGTGTTATCTTGCCATCTCTGTTTTCCTCAGATTTTTACAAATTCTTTTTTTACGACTGGCGCTGATGGCAATGATTTAATCCACAGTGTAGATTTTTGTACAACAAACACATGAATTCTCGTGTGACGATTTTGACTCAAATCAGAAATGTATCCAATCCAGGACCACATATGAAAGTAGAGCAAATCGGATTTGAAAGGATTTGTTCACACGACTCAGATTAGTGTCACATGTATACAAACATTCAGATATGGCCTATCTGCACCCTGCAGTTTAAAATAGCCAGTGACAAAAAAATCTGTTCTTCATCACCATAATCCCACAAAATAAATCAATAAGTAAATAAGCAAACGCATGATCAGATAAGCATTTTTCAGCAATATGAGGAATGAGAGAAGCAATAAGCACCTGTGAAATGGAGTGCGACTCGCTTCTCTGTGCCAGTTCATCTACAGTATTTATTTATTTCTTGGTAGAATAATTTGTTTGTGCGTTTTGTTCATGTCAACCCTTTATTCCAGCCATCTCATAATAAGCTTGAGTCAGGAACCTCTCATCATATGAAAGATGTATCCACTCTAAACTCTCGTGTTTTCATCTGCCTTGTCTAAAGGCCCCTCTCCAGAGCCAATTCTTAGCTCCATTTAACTCACTTCGTTGCTGGTGACTGATTCCAGTACACCTCATACACGGAGCTAATGGGCTGCTGGGATGCATCTGAATATTTATTACATCCCAACAGATGCTTGACTAGACAAATGCATTTTATCTTTATATATTAAACTTTTAATGATCTACCTATCAAAGATGAACTCGCAATAAGCATGAAAGGTTGCAAACTCAGCAAAAAAGTTGCAAAGGTTCTGGTACATGACTCGGTGACATATAGTATCCACAATAAAGAAAAGAAAAACTGTTTTAAAAATCTAGTTTAAAAATGGCAAGTTTTTAAAAATATGTAAATATATGTACATATATCTTTATTTGCATGTGACTTTGATTTGGTCATTCTTAAACATGAACAAGCAGTGAAGTAGCTTTATTTAAATATTTTGACAAAGAAATAAAAGATTGTCAAACAACTTAGGTTTTTCCTTTTTTATTGAAACGTCAGTCATAATGAACAAGTTGAGAAAGTAATGTCAATATATACAATTTGCAAAGGATTGTAACAGGGGAAAAGAAAAGACTAAGAAATAAATAAAAATAAAGAAATAAAGAAGAGAATAAAGTAGAGATTATAATTACGGGTTTCCATACACAAAAACATTACTGCATAAAGCTGTATAACTTTAAAGACTTTAACAAATCTTTTCTTTTGGCTTTACTATTTATACATAGTTTGACCATCTCATAATGACACTGTAGAGAAATATATCAGACATATAATCTCTATCAGGATAATCTCCATAATAATTAGGAAATTTATAATAAAATGTATAATTTAATAAATTTTTAATAAAAGTAACATTGACAGCTTTGTCGATGTTGAAAATAGAGTAGAAAATTTTTTTTTTCTCAAGGGAAAGATTAAAATCAGTTTTTCTACATAGAAGTTGAGAGACATCATTTTACTTTTTTCTTTCTACTTTAAAAAAAAAAACAAGATGAGAGTTCCAGTAAAGGTGCATTGGATATTGACTTAGGTAAAGACATTCTTAGAATTGGTGTGTTCA
The DNA here is from genome assembly GCF_001515625.1 of Sinocyclocheilus rhinocerous. Taxonomy (NCBI): domain Eukaryota; kingdom Metazoa; phylum Chordata; class Actinopteri; order Cypriniformes; family Cyprinidae; genus Sinocyclocheilus; species Sinocyclocheilus rhinocerous. Next base: position 211,905 of record NW_015651328.1, read on the forward strand.
AGTCATTGTATGTCTGAATTTAATTTTAATGTATTTTTTAAAATAAATTAATAGTTAGGAATACAAATGAGTGTCGTGTCATTTGCCATGTGCTATTAACCAAAAACTCAAAGACCTATAAATGCGTCACAGTGGGAAACTAAAGGATGCGTGTGTGCGTGTGCATGAGAGTGTGGGAGATTAGTTGAAGGGCTAAACCCTCCACAGAAGAGTCATCAGTCTTTTAAGCACATCTGTCAGGGATTTCAGACATCGGAGAAAAGTATGAGTGTCTGTTTTGTGTCTTTGTGAATAGGATTGTAACCTTCACAGAGAGAACACGCAGCCCTGAAATGATTTACAAGTCTGCTCTGAGTGAGAGTGGGAAGGAGGAGAGGAAGGGTGAGACAGAATGACAAAGAGGCATAAAGGAAGAGGAAAGTCAGAGATTTCCAACTATTGATCCAGGTGGGAGTGTACAGAACCCCGAAAGCCCTCCAAATGAAGGATGTCCCACCACAGCCGACTGTATACCTGTAATGTGACCCACTAACCACATGTAATTAAGACAAAGGGACTGGTGCCAGAGGGGTGGGCTGACTGAATGAAAAGTGAGCGGTGGCTCAGGAGAGGCTGAATAGGGGGTCACAAACACAGCTGTGGAAAAAGGCTGGCGTGAGGAGCTCTGGCAGGCGGGAATCATGACCGAAGGGCTGATTTACAGGAAAACTTTCCGCTTCATTAATGCTGTGCTGTCAGAGAGCTTAAAAGGCCCGATATGTGACACAACGTTCCTCTCCATCTCACTCTGTTTCTCCTGTCTCGTTTTTTTCTGTTGTCGTTTTCGTTCTCTCTGGCTGTTTGCTTTTGACTCTCCGCAGTGTCTCCACAGAACAAATTAAAGAGGATTAGTGATGTAAATCTGTTAATGAATCTAATATTCAAATAACATTGTGTTACCCTTCTTGCAATCTCTCCTTCAGAACTTCCCTTCTCTTTTGTTTTACCAACACAGTTTTACACAAATCAAATAATCAAATTTAGCAGTTATTTTAGTATGATTGAGATACTATTATAGTTTTTATTAACATTTTGAATTAGTTTTTATTTTTGTATTTTAGTAATTTAGTTTTTGTAATTTTTATTTGTTTATTTTTTTTTATTTCAGTTTTAATTATTTTAGTATATGAAGAATGTAAATGAGAATGTTGTCTATTTTATTTCAGTTAACAATTATTTAAATTATATTTTATTATCATTTTTATTGTTACTATTGTATTCTAAACCATTTTGCCAATAATGTATAGCATTAGACATCAATGTGCAAATTGTTTGAAGAAGAAAAGGAGAAATATATGATCTGTTTAGTCAAAGACATAATTGACAGATTAATTAATTAATTGTTTGACCTCACTGAAATAGTGTTTGGATCACTCATCGATATTTCTTTCTTCCCCTCCAGGACAAATGACATAGGATGTACACTGCTGGTCATCTCTGTCTGTCTGTGCTGTCATCCTTTTTTGCACTGGCCTGGGCTGTGGAGCCACTGGGTCAGGCTGCCCCCTGCTCCTCTCTGGTGGCTGGGGTCTTATACGGCTCCTTCTCACTCAGGGACCTCTTTCCCAGGCCGTCCGCTCTGGCATCCGGATGCTCCTGGACTGTAGAGAACCCTGACCCCACCAAGTACTCGCTCTATTTCCGCTTCAATCGCCATGCCGGCGCCTGTTTAGCTTTTTCCCCACTGGTGCTGCCCCTGGACCACTACCTCTCGAACCAGACCTGTGGCCCCCCAGACCAGCCCACCTTCCCCTCGGACCCTGAAGCCGTCGAGCTTTGCATGGTCCCAGGACCCCACACGTTTCTGCAGTTCGATAAGAACTTTGTGCAGTTGTGCCTGACCACTCATCCCAACAAAGACGGAGACAACAGAGATGGGCTGTCCGAGGGCCAGGCCCCCTTGTCGGCGGAAACTCTGGACTTCCGGCTCGTAGAGGTTCTGCTCATTAATAATGAGAATTCAAGTCAGTTTACGTGTGGAGTCCTGTGCCGATGGTTCGAGGAGTGCTTGCACGTCGGCTCAGGCTGGGAAACCGAGAGCTGCAGTATCACCCAGTCGGGATGCGTGTGTCCCAACACGGTGCCTCCGGTCTCCCTACTGCCCACTGCTCCCCACAACCACTCTTTAGACCCCAGCGCGAGCGTGTTGCAATCCCCACCCGACGACTGTTGTGTCACACAGCTGCATTCAAAGAACGGCATCGCTATAGCACCCAGGGATGTCCGGCAAGGTAAGCCAGGCTTCTTTCAGACCAGCTGCTAGCTGTTTCATTTATAGCCTGCTTCATTAAAATCAATTAAGCTGCTTTACAAGCTACTTTGTTTGATTGGGTAACCATGGGCTCATTTTGGATCACAAGCAAAGTGTTTCACTTTCAGCTTGATTTGATTTGATTTGGAGAGCTCATTTTATATTTCAATTATTAGCCTCTAATTACAAAAGGGAAAGTAACTTTAAAGCACTTGGAACTGCCTCCAATCAGGATAAGTGTTTGTGATAAAATAGTAATCACTGACTCCCCTTGGCTGCACTATTTGGTCCTGCTGATATTGGGTGAGGAGGCTACACCTACAAACGTGTGCTACTTAATGTTATACACTGTGTCCTAACTGGGTGTGACCGATAATTCTAGTGACAAATAATTTGTCAGTAGAATATGGACTTTTTGGTGTTTATTATGCAAAGTTAGGTCTGGTCCTCAAATCTGATTGGCTGAGCAGCAATACAAGAGATGATATTTAGTACAGCACTTGGAACTGAATCAGTTCTCTTTGTCTGTATAATAATGCGGATTTCAGGGACTCTTTCTGTAAGATATATTGTTACGCCAGTAACAAATAACTTATGAATGACTCATTGACTCACTAAACCGATTTATTCAATACCCCTGATTCAATCAGAATGAGCTTTATTGCCAGGTATGTTTACACATACGAGGAATTTGTTTTCGTGACAGAAGCTTCCACAGTGTAACAGAATGACAGTGACAGAACAAAAACACAGATTATAAAAAAAATAAATAAAAAATAGAACAAGTAAATAAGGAATAAAAATATATAAATTGACAGTTGTATGTGCAGGTATATTACAATAGACAGTTTTTGTATGTACAGATACTGTATATTATGTGCAAATTTGAGGTGTAGACTGAGTATGAGTGTTAGATAAATAAGTGTATGAGTGTATAAATAGTGTGTGTTCCACAGTTATTGTCAAGTGTAACTGATTGCAGGGATATAACTAAAGACAGGACAAACTAACAAAAACATAAAAACAACTGCGGAGCACGCCACGGAGGCAGCCATCAGCGTCGGCGCCATCTTGGATCCGTTTGTGGGAGTAAACAATTCATTAATTCACTGAACCACTGATTCATTCAGAAATGAGCGAGTCATTGAATCACTGAAAAGATTTGTTCAAACCACTGATTACAAATAAACTTGAATTGAATTGAATTGAATTTTGCCTGCTTGTCGTCGCTGGTTAGGACAGAAACGAAAGCGTTAATGGAAGAAATTTATTGCTTGTCGATGTATCATGACGAGTGACCAGATTTAAATGGTCTGTATCTCAAATCTGTCACTTGTCACTTTTGCTGATGACATCTTGTGTTGTTGATTTGTGTCACATTAAGCGTCAGGTTTGTGGGTGAGTATAGAGGTAGAGGACAGTTTATGGGCCTTGTTGATACATTTTAAATATATGTATTGCCATTATTCAGGTCAACTTTCCCCTCTGGCCCCCGCTGTGCTTTTTAAAATTTGCCCCGACAGACAGGTGATCAGACTCATGTAGGTGATCAACACCATTGATAGACTTCATTGTCAAGCTGCCGCATATACTGTAGAAACATTCTGCGTGTGTTTCCAATTGAGAGAAATAGAGAATCAGAAAGTGTGTTATTGACGCCGAAAAAGAAGCAACTAGATGGGGAAAGTGAGAACGATAGGACGTGTATGTGTGCGTGCTTCAGTCGGGCTTTTCCTGGCTCGCTCTAGTGCCTCTCTGCTAAAGCCACACTGAGTTTTATCCTCCCTTGAGTCAGCATGCTGATTGGCTGTGCCAGACTGGAGGACACTGCCAATGTGCCTGCTACAGAGATGCATACTGCTCCTGTGCCCGCAAAGACTGCACATTAAACAGCCTTCTCCTCAAAGCTGACATCATTGACACCAGCCAGTTTCAAGCATGGAGAGTTCTTCTCTGGAAAGATGTTGACAGTATTTTTAGGTGTGTATTGGGATATTTTTTTACATAATTAGGCCACTCTGGAATAGAGGATATATAGCATCCCTGCACAGTCATTTCAAATGATTCAAAATCATAACAAATTATGCAGAACATCAGTGCATATAGGTTTCCTAACTACTATATAATGTAATAATCCAACTTATTTTGCAATGCAGAAGTAAGCTAGCTATTTTCTGTGAAAGTGCAAGACTTCATTAGCTCCTATAGGTAAATAATTAGAAGAATAACAAAGTGTAGGGAAATATTTGCACTACAAACCAGTGTGTTTATAATTATGACAATACATTAAAATAATATAATAAGGAATACCAGTTCACAATATCAAGCAGCATAACAAGCTGTTTTGTAGAGCCAAAATAACTGGAAGCGAATGACACTGGAAGCCTTGCACATTCAAGTTACAAATGGCTGAAACTGCTCTTTTGTTAAAAATAAGGTGAATGTAATAATTAGACCCACAAGGATGCTGCACAATTTTTCATGTTTTTTGTGAGGGTAAATCTGCTGAAATCTGTGGAATAGGTTTGAAAATAAAAAAGGTGCACTTTAGGTTTTCCCTCATTAAAGTTTTAAACGTAATTAGTTGATTTTTGTAAGAATATGATTAAGATACTGAAAGAAAATACTGAAAAAAAAATATATATATATTTTTACATGGAGTGGGTCTATTCATGGTGGCCATCACATGATTAAACGAATACTCATTTTATTGTGCCTTAGTAACCCATCTATTGTTGTCACAACACAAATGAAAATGACTAAGTGTGCCTTATACTGTAGTGTATACAATTTTCTTGTTAGTAACAGAACATTTCAGCCAAAAAAAAAATTTTGAAATCTGTTTCAAAATCCACTTGTTTTGTGTACAATTTTGTGAAAGACATTCATCTTCACATTCTGCAGGGCCTTCATCAGAGATCTGCAGGTGGTACATTTTCTACCATAATCCGCGTATGTTGAACTGCAAATAAATCTTTTTGTTTAGATGGGAGATGAACTCACCACAGATGAAGTTTGTTTCTGTGAACTGTCACCATCCCTTGGTGTGCAAATGATTTAATTACAGGCATGTTATCTGAAGGCTTAATTGGATTAATTATTTAATTGTCTTCAGGCCTAGGTATTTCTTGTTCATCTCTGGATCTCTGGATCAGAGACAATCACTATGCTCAAAGCCCATGTGAACATGGAACTTCTCGCTCCTCCGTGTGCCACAGCCTTGAGATGGGGTTTGTGAAGGTGGATAAAATCCACACACTGTTACAGCATATTTTCTTTTTTATGCTACTGTTGTAGCTAATAGAGGCTAATTGGTGTGATTGCATGTGTGTGATGTTGATCTAGTTTCCTGTAGACAAAAACATCAGCTTGCAGGCAGAAGAAGCCATATATGTTGATATAATCACTCTTTGATTACATCCAGTAAAGCTTTTTTTCTTTTTTTTTTCTCCCCATAAAGCACCTTGTGCATTGTGTGCATATATTTAGTGAATGCCAAATTTGACTTGACAAATTGCAGGAGTTAACAGAAACACACTGGCTTATACAGAGGCATTTGAAGGCTGAAGTTGATTGCAATGTCTGACAGCTCATAAGCTCTGCCGTTCTCAATGGTTTTAGTTTATAGCCTTTCTATTTGTCCAGAGTTTTCAACAAGGTACTTTAGGGGGTCTGTGGAGAAGATATATGAAGTTTCCTACCTTTTCTAACTTCTAATAACTTTACATCTCAGAATTACAACATTATTTCCCACTATGTGACTCTATATCTCACAATTCTATCTTTATTTCAAACAATGTGACTGTGTTTTACAATTGCTAATTTAAGCCACAATTGTCCTCTAATAGCAATAATAAAGTTCAAGTTTATCTCACAGTGGAACTTATTTTTGTGATTTTTTTTTTATCTCACAATGTAAGTTTTTATGGTACAAATGTGACATTATATCTCACAAATATATATATATATATATATATGTATGTATATATATATA
>NW_015651328.1:218341-219842 GCF_001515625.1 Sinocyclocheilus rhinocerous
ATATATATATATATATTCTTATTTTACATTTTCTCTCAACTAACATTACTATATAATTCCTAAAGTGATAGTTCACCCAAAAATCATTAATGTCATTAATTACTCACCCTCAATTCGTTCCACACTCGTAAGACCTTCGTTCATCTTCAGAACTCAAATTAAGATATTTTTGATGAAATCTGAGAGCTTTCTGATCCTGCATAGACAGCAACGCAACTGACACATTCCCAGGTCCAGAAAGGTAGTAAAGACATCGTTAAAATAGTCCATGTGACATCAGTGGTTCAACATAATTTTATGAAGCTATGAGAATATGAGTCGTGTTACTCTCGTGAACGCGTGTCGAAGACTGACATGGAAGAGAAGGAACTGTTATCTTAATTTGTGTTCCGAAGATGAGCGAAGGTCTTACGGGTTTGGAACGACATGAGGGTGAGTAATTAATGACAGAATTCTCATTTTTGGGTGAACTATCCCTTTAAATATGGAAGCCTCAGAGCAATAAATAAAATGGGTAATTGTTAAATTAATAACATATCTTTTCTTCCATATTGTGATGAGGAATTTTACAATGTTAATGCTTTTAATAGTTTATTTTTCTAAAGACTCTCTGTGAAAGTGTAGCTTTTTTTTTTATTTTTATAAACTTGTTGTCCTTGAATTGACTTGAATTGGCTGATTGACTGGTTTGGTGGTCCCTGGGTTCTGTAAAGGTTGTAAACCCCTGCTGTTTGTCATCAGAAATACAGTAGACTGCTGCTGGTTTGCTGAATTACATGCAGAGAAGCCAGTTTGGGTCAATGTTTGAGCTGTGGCTTTTTGTGTTGATTTTCTGATGTTTCTTAGAATTGTTTGAGCTGTACATCTCATGTTGGTCTGAGGAGAATATTGAGTCTTTCTTTGAATTTTGACTACGCTGCATTTTTTTCCCAGCTGGCATTCGAGCACACTGTCTGTTACATCATTGACATATGGAAAGGGTAATGAATACAAGGTGAAATATAACAGAGGTTATATGAAGCATGAAAGACATCATTAGACTCTATTACTATGAATTCATCTGGGTGTGTTTCTCTGAATTCTTAAAATACTTATTTGGTAATTGCGATGCCAGTGTAGGTTCCAGCCAGGAGTGAAAGACTAGCATTACGTCTGCAAATAATTATTTTTCAAATTTCCGATTGATAGTACAGGTAGATGCGTTGTTTCAGCCCTAACTAGCATAGCTGCTAGCATTACTACATCTTTAGTAGGATAATAGTATCTATTCCCCCAAATAGAATAGCTTTGACTAGTAATACACTATTAGGAATGTAGCAAAATAGTTAATATCCTCACAAAATGTTAACTATATTATTGCACAGCTTTATATATATATATATATATATATATATATATATATATGCATGCAAACAGTACACTCATGTAAAGCAATATATGTGACAATGAGAAAGAAAATAATATATATATATATATATATATATATATATATATGTGTGTG
>NW_015651328.1:219952-222072 GCF_001515625.1 Sinocyclocheilus rhinocerous
TATATAGTTTGATATAGAAGTATATCCAGCTTTATCCACATACATACAGTATACTTACATAAAGCAATATCACAAATGTGTGATTGTTTATATTACAAATGTAAACTATATTATCACCCATCTGTAATCTGTTAAATGCAACTGTAAGGCATGAAGATATTAACATATTATAAACACTGACATTATGATTTCCTGTAAAGCTGCTTTGAAAAAATGTGTATGTGTAAAAAGCGCTATACAAATAAAATTGACTTCACAAAATTAAAACTTTTTTTTTTTTTTTTTTTTTGTATCACTGTGTATTTACCTATGCAGCAATACAATCAGTTAAGGTAATAATTAAACACTTTCTCCTAGAATGTCCACTTTCTCATGTAGTCATCTGAAGTCTGAGTCATTTTAGTGAATTGTTTCATTTGGATGATTCATTTCCAATGAGTCAATGTTTTGTAGCTTCAGTGTTGTGCAATTAACTACTTTTTTCAAGCATTAGCTACATTTAGCTTATCTGTAGCACTACTTGATTCTGAGTAGTGTGGTGATGGCACATCTAATCATGAGTTTGGCTCACTCTGGCTACCGTCCATCAACCATCACTAATGTTGGGATGTGATCACATTTACCACTGTATGGTGAATTTTCGCAGGCACATTCCAGTCATTTAAATAGTAATCAAAACAATTTTGAATTCTATGTGAGGGTAAAAAATTTCCCAACACAGATTTCCCAACAGGATCAAGCTGGTCATAGAAATTTGACTAGCAGGAGCTGCTTGGTTTGTTTAAGTTGTGCTACATCACTGCACAATTGACAATGGACCTTTTTGTCAGGAAAAAAACTGATGTGACCATTGAGAGTTATTAAAACCACCTTACCTCTAAGAGCTGGAGGTGGGTCTGTTCTCGGTTTTCAGACAGATTCAGCCTCAACATATTCCAGCAGGTTAAATTATTTCAAATAACAGCTGACAAAAATCTCCAAAATAATTCTAATAACTGCTCTAGTCAGAGATAGCAGGGTGCCTTCACCACCTGCGCAACAATTAATTTTCCCACAGTACTGTAAGAATCTATAGTCTGCCCCGACCCAGATGCCACTCCACAATATGTTTGATCATGCTCATTTCCCAAAATGGCTTAATTATTATAGAGAAGAAGAAAGTCAACAGTTATGTTGTTTGTAGATCACTTGGGATGATCACATCCTGAGCAAATGGTGACCAATTGTAGAATGGGAGCAGGTGTGGGACACTGAGAACCACCTCAGACAAAAGGGGTGTCAGAACTTAATTAACATACAGACCACAGCTGTAACAACAGGAGCAACTTCCTTTACATTGAGGGTAAACTCTAAGTGTATAAAATGTTTGAGCTTAGGATGTTCGGGGTTCAGTCTGACTCCGTTGAACCCAAGGTACTACATGTACTTTGTCACTACTATTCTGTAATAAAAGTTATTCTTCATCAAGATCTTCGACGTCTTCACTTTTTCTTACAGTACTGTTATAGCTTCATAATGACTGGCACTTTCTGTGCTAGAAATGCATGCAGCTACTGTATCGACTTTAGCATTACAACTGCTGTTACTAAAGGAAAGAAGTTGGACTGAATGCTAGTCTGACCAATTTTATTAACTTCAGTGCCCACACACTCTCATAGTTGCACACTTTCTGTCTCTCTATTTGGACTTGAGACCTTGAATCAATATAACTCACTCTTCTCTGAATAATAAGTGTGCTTCTGTGTATGCTTGTGCCAAGAGACACTTACAAACTGTTAGCCAGCCTCCCAGTGTTTCTAAAAAACTAACAACTTGGGGACACAAATTTGCATAATGTTATGGGAAGGCTAGCTGATTTTGTGTGTGCATTCCAATTTTTAGGCCTACCTGGAATATGTGCACTTTTTTTTTTTTTTTTTTTTTTTTTTTTTTTTTGTTTTTTTTTTGGGGAAACCAGGGTGATAAACTTCCAGGTCTAAAACTACGGGTCTAGGTTGCACTAAAGTGACTTTTCTGAAAGGTTCTCCAATCGCTCGAGAGGGGTCACTTGTCCTGAATCACAAACTGTGGCCTCCATCCTTCTCAAGTTCAGTCCATCTTTCACATCTGGTGTCTCAAGT
>NW_015651328.1:222133-224977 GCF_001515625.1 Sinocyclocheilus rhinocerous
TTTTTTTTTTTTTCATTTACTGAGATTGTTGTGGTGGAATGGCAATTAAATTTGGCAAAATGTCCCTGTAGCTGAAGTCATTTTTTAATTATTTGTATTTAATAATATATAATAATTATTTAATGTATTTTAAAATAATATACTATATTTAATAATTAAATCATTATAATATAAATATTTAAATATACCGACCCTATCACAATGAAACATTTAGAAAATCTGCCAACATTTCTGTGCAATTTAACATGTATGGATACCATTTATGAATATTGTAGCAAAAGCATTTATTTAGAGTATTTGTGTGCTCATTGAAGGCCTGTCTGCAGGTAGTGTGTAAACAGTATATGTGTATATTATGTGGAGCTCGGCAATGCCGCAATTTTATTGTTAGGGATTTGTGAGCAGTGGCAGTGTCATTATGATGGATGAAGGAGTCCTCTCAGTTCTGGTTCTTCTGCTGATCTGAACTGCAGGGGCGGAGGAAGAGGACCGCTCCACGATCCGAATCTGGCTTCTCACCGGCCTTCTGTCCACACGTGGTTCCCCTTGACCAAGAGAGCCAGTAGGTTAAGATCAGGGTCGTTGCTGCTGTCTCTTACACCTTTCAGCCAGGTGTTCTAATCCTTAGTTTGGCTTGCTTTTTCTCTTTCACTTTTTGAAAAGGCTTTTCAGAGTCATCTGGTCATCCCACGGACATGGAAAAGCTGCAAATACAAAATTCTGTTTTTCGGAACCCATGGTTTCTTTATTGTAGAATTGATACATACTGTAATCATTTGAAAGGATAAACCAGCATGAATTTGCTAGTGTTGTCAGGAGATTTTCAAAATGCTTTTATTTGAAAGAAGTAGTGTTTCACTGAAAGGGAATGTAGATATTTTCCTAACAATCCCCATATCTACTGATTGGCTTCATCACTCTGTCTCCTCTCCACCAATAAGCTGGTGTGTGGTGGGCGTTCTGGCGGACTATGGCTGCCGTCGCATCATCCAGGTGGATGCTGCACACTAGTCGTGGATGAGGTGATACCCCTGACAATGTAAAGCGCTTTGAGTGCCTAGAAAAGCACTATATAAATGTAATGAATTATTATTATTATTATTATTATTATTATTATTATTTTTAGACATATTTGGTCTATTTTTTTGTTTTGTTTTTTGCCACTTTATAAGAATCAACTACAGGAACTTTAGGGCTTGATTTGACAGACATTCTTTTTTTCAATATTCTCTTATTAAAAACTACTACACATTCAAATCAGTTCAATCCATGTTTAATTCCTTTTCTAAAATATTTAATAATTATATTTATTAAGTGTTTATTTTGTATGGAGTAAATCTAGCTTGCAAGTCATACTTTTCTCTTATTTGTTAGCTAATTAATTGTTCTTTTGAGTCTGTTGTTTCAGATAAATTAGTTAAACCAGTTCACAGATCAGCCTGAATGATTCATTAGTGAATCAGTCTGAATTAAAATGATTTTTATCTAGTAATTGAAAATATCTGGATTTGTTATGGAAGGGTCATGGAAATTCATTGGCCAAAAATCTTTTTTAATAATTATATATATATAATTGGTTGAATCATTCGCAATAAGATCAATAACATGCATTTAGAAAAAAAATAGATTTTGTATCTTGCTGAAACTGCCTATTATAGTTAAGTTTTACTATTTATAGTTGTATAATTACCCCTCTTATTTCTATAAGAGACAAATCAGTTATAAATGTGAAAACGTGTCACGTGTGTAAAAAAGTACTCCCTGCAAGACACTGTCTCAGGTTACATGACCTACATCCAGATATCTTCATCTTTCAGCTTATTGTGCTAATTCTTACATCAAACAGTCCACGTTTGTTCAGAGATGGTAGATCTTCTGCGTTAATAGTCTAGGATCATGCTCTTTTTATCCGTCTCCATTTCTTGGCCTCATTGATGTTGTGCTGATAGACAGGAGTATAAATCCACTTCATTGTGTAGACTTAATACAGTATGTCATAGTTTAATACCCACATCCATACAAAATAGCTCGAAAGCAACAGAAAAAAAGCTCTTCCAAGCACAAAGAGCTGCTAGTAGTCTTGGAAAATGTAAAATCCCTAGAGAACACTGACTTGTTCTTGTTCTCTTCTTTGGATTTGTTTCCCACTCTCTCAGAGCTGACTTTCAGGAATTGTGATGTTTGAGAAAGCTTTAATTGCTTGATTAATCTGATCTGAGACATAAGACTGACCTGCCTGTCTGGTGTGACAAATGTGAGGAAAGCTAGCCAGCTGACAGTCCCCAAGAGCAGAGACGACGTCCAGAAAAGACAGGTGGTCATGTGAAGTGTAATCATTTTGTACTACTTTGAAGATTTATTTTCTGCTTCTCCATGCACCTTATACCATCTATCTTTTACAATGTGTCTTATCTTTACCCCTCTACCACATGAAGGAATATTCAGAGTTCAGTACAGCTTACTTTCTGGTTTCTTTCTTTGATGGTGAGGTACTTGCAATGGAAGTAATTGAGGCCAACATTTTGGACGATTTGAAAGCAGAAATGCGAAGCTTCCCTTATGAAAAAAAACAACATATGCTGGTAAGGTATGTTTCGAAGCATGGCAGCTGGTTTGAGCTGGTTTAAGCTTGTCCTTAGTTGGTCATGAGCTGGTTTAAGCTGGTTCTGAGCTCGTTCTAAGCTGGTTATGAGCTGGTCCTGAGCAGGAGCTAGTTGCTTAGGACCAGCTTAGGACAAGCACATGACCAGCTCAAACCAGCTCATAACCAGCTTATATAACCAGCTCAGGACAGCTCAGCTCAAACCAGCTGCCATGCTTCAAAACATACCTAACCAGCATATG
>NW_015651328.1:226277-227606 GCF_001515625.1 Sinocyclocheilus rhinocerous
ATATATATTTAAAATTGATGAAACAGATCATTTAAAAAAAATAGGTATTTCACTGTCATCTAAACAAATTTTGCACAAAAGGTTAGTTAGCGATTTCATACTAAAACCTTGTGGCTATATAGTACTGAAACAGTTAGTATTTTAATGTTTACAAATTGGCTACATTCACTTTCATTGTAAGTGTTTCACTGTAACCTAGATTTTTTGCATTTTTAAAGGAGGTACAAGCTGAAAATAATATTTGTTATCTGCATTATGATGGTTTAGTTTTGCTCTGTACTGAAACTAGAATATTCCTTTAAATTATTTTGTTTTCTAAGTCTAAATCTCTCTATTTCTATAATGAGACCGGTTCAAACTCCCAACAGGCCTTTGTCAATTTAAGTTACAAGGTGCACTTGTGATGTATTCTGGTCAATCTGTTGTCAATCAACAACTGCACAAAGATTGGCTCATCAGTTCCAACTCAAATGGAACTTACAGATCAATTATTGACTTACTGTGCATAGCCTGAGAAAGACAAGTAAATGCTATTGGATCTTCTCGGGTTGATTCGTTGGGAAATCCATTGCGCTATGCTGCTTTTGTGCCATACTTTCTCAAACCCATTATATCTCATTGCGAATCATTCACTTCAATCCATTTCCAACTACATGAGGACATTCAAGCTTCCAGTGCCGGCTCAGAAATACTTCTGAGAAAAACACAAGCGCTGCGCCATAAAAGAAACATGACAGCTCCTGCTCCTTCACGCTCTCTCCATCCAGCCCTAGGTCTGCCATAGGTGGTGCTCACTCCGCAACCGAGCGCCTGCCCATCACTGCTTCCGTGCACAGTGGGAGGAAAAAGGGCTGTCCAAATCTTCAAAAGCAGGCCTTTCGAAAACCTCCTCCCCATGCGGCAAGGCTGTCTGGTTGAAAGACTTTTCTTTGTGTTGCTTCCATGCATGATAAGAGCATCGATCAGAAGAGGTTGTCATTAAACGTGGCGCTGCACTTTGTCTATTTTTGGTAGCATGACAGAGGTTTGGGCAATGTGAGGCGCCCAACGGAGAACCGTCGTTAATCATTAAAGTCACCTCGCTCTGCTGCGGCTCACACAGAGTGGTAACCGAGGCAGTATACATACGCTGCACCCACATACATGCACATATTTTAAACACACGGTCAGGTGTGTGAAACCAGCCTCTCTGAAATTCAGATGGAATGCAGTTCTGTTAATTGCGGTTGTTCTCTCCTATTCACTTTGAAGACTTTTGGCAAAGTCACAGAGGAAGAAAGACAGATAAAAAGAGCGAGAGAGAGAGAGAGAGAGAGAGAGAGGGAGGGA
>NW_015651328.1:227664-232283 GCF_001515625.1 Sinocyclocheilus rhinocerous
CGGCTCACGCACACGTACACGCACACACACACACACACACACACACACCACCACCACCACCACCACATGCCCACGCATCCTGCACCGCCCACCACACACAGTTACTAAATATATGACACAGCTGAGACGAACAGAGAGAGAGAGAGAGGGAGGGAGGGAGGGAGGGAGGGAGGGAGAGAGACAAAAAGCCCAGTAGGGTCCCGGTCTAATTGTATGATTATTTTCAGAGAGCCTTTGGTGTACTTTCAGAGGTCTGACTCACATGGGGGGTGTTATCTAGCTTTCTTTGTGGTCTTTTCCTTCTACACTTCTTCATACATGGACTCTTTTGCTGTATCATAGCAGGAGCACTTTGACTGTTATACTCTATCCTTCCAGTGTCTTTAAAATTAGAGTTGCCAATAGCGACGTAAAATAGAACTAGCCTAATAAAATATGTCTAGCTGTAAATGTTCTCTGCCTCTGAGGTAGAAATCACACTGTAGCTGGTGTATTACCGCTATTAATTTAATCATAACATTTAATCATACCCACCATTGCCTTTGGAAATCAGCTGTTTAAAAAAAAACCTCTACAATTGTTGCTGCACTTCCTAAAATTAAGATGTTTTTGTACCTCTGAGAAGGAAATTAAACTCCATCTTTGGCCCTTGTGGTATGCCGAGCAATCTGCTTTGTGAATGAAGCTCTCATTCCCGATCATGCTTGTTCAACAAGCTTAAGTATGGGAAGTAGAAGATTCACACACCTCAAGCTGTCGCTGTACAACACTCCATACTCTGAATCAGAACACCATACCCACCATCTTTGGCATGAGGAATTGTTTGGACTAGGATTTTTTTGGGTTTCACACTGAGCTTTTTAGAACAGACTGCATTTGCAAACGCTCGCAGATTCAGACCAAACGGACATATGCCTTTTTCTTCGAGCATCGAGAACCACTCTGGCTAGTTGTAAAAGCTAGTTGTTTTTGTAAAAGAGACTGCAAAATACTATTTCAAAATATGCTATAAAAATACTCTTCAAAATACTATTAACTAATATCAACAAATTTATATGACTGTGATGTGTGCTAAAACATGCTGTGGTTTAGCTATTTGCTAACACGTTAATGGCATGGTAAGACCAGGTCCAGCTGTCTTTGAATGCAAGAATGCATTCCATGTGAATGCTTCAAAGAAATGTGTATTTTTGGGATCAGGTGAAAATCTACTGGATTTATTTAGGGCTTCATCAAAGTTGGCATGAAATGGAAACCTGAAAATAATCTGTTTTCTAAATGAATCTTATTGATCTTATTCTAAACAATTCATCCATGCATATGTTTATTTTTGCCCCCGTCTTCTGGTGAAACGACAGACTTTTAGTCTGCCAGACTCTTTGAGTCCACTTAAAACCTTGCCCCTTTCTTACAATCACAGCAAACCTCCATTCAGATCTGCCTCCATCCAGTCAACAATCAAGGGGTAAACCAAGTCCCGCCCTACTTTTTTTTTTCTTTTTCGATCACAATACAGAATAACAGATATGTTGCTACTTTCATTACACCACAACTTTAAGTCTGATTAGTAGGTTAGTTATTCAACCAATCCTCTGAATACTTTATTTTTAAAAGTGTTGCTTTGCACATCCCTGTCATTTAATCAATGGCATTGGCAGCTAAGGTCAATCCATGAAGCGGGCATGTTATTGTATTGTGGCTTTATTGCTAGCATGCATGCTGGCTGTGCAGAAGCACCTGGATGCACAACTTCCCATTGGACACCAATTACTGCTGCAGCCTGAATCAGTCACAATCCTCATTAATGTGTGAAATCGGGTTCAGCTCGAGGGACTGTAAAGGGTCTCTTGTGTGCCCCCACTTTTTCCTGTGCGAAGTAGCACCGCTGTTAATTAGAGCCCTGTCATGAGCTGAGCCCTGTGGGAGCTGAGAGTGGATCTCTGTGCTCTTAAAACCTGACAAAGAATTCATCCATGAGGTCTGTAGTACTGATAATCCAGCTGAACTGTTTTTAGACAAAGTGTCCATCCACTTAGTCTGTTTCTGTTTTTCCAAATGCAGGTTATTTCCTGCATATTTCCTGTTTGTTTTTTTCCATGCAAAAAAGGTGTGATATTTGGCAAGGTGATTGGTTAATTTCAATATCTCCAGTGCAGTGTTGGTGCCAGTGTCTCGTGCCCTCTAGTACCACCCACAGTTTCAAATTTCTTGTACTTTTTAGCTAATAACTTTTGAACTGCATTGCCTAGAAATTAAATTTAGTGGACCTGGGGGGGTTCAATTTCTGCCTGACTACATTACTCGCTATTTTGAATTTTGCAGAATACCTCCAACAGCTTTCATCAGTTTAATCCCCAAATTTGGCGCAGATCATATTGAAACCATGCCTGTCAAAAGTTATTCCAAGCTGTTTGATACTGTAATGCATTTACAAATTTGAGGACCCCATACAGGAAGCATTGCTTTGACATATTGAAATTAAATTTAGCCCCAATGCCAATTTTGCCCAATGCCCAAAGCCCCAGTGTCAATTTTGAATAGCTATAGTTAGGATTTTTTAAAATTTTAGATTTATAGTTTATTTTAAATATTTATTTTTCGTTTTGTTTAGTTTTCCCTCTGTTATTGTTAGTTGTAGTTTAGTTTTATTTCAGTTTTAGTATTTTTGGGCTGTTATTCCAAATGAATGTGGCACATGATTTAATTTCTAAGAACAGTGGCATTTTCATGTCTAAAGACGGAAGGATGTAATGGTTGTTTATATACAATCTATCAAAATCTCAAAATCAAAATCTCGATTCAATTTGTATGACCACCACCTACTGGTCAAAAATTTATGAGCAGTGACGTTTGTATCTCTTTCATGTTTTTACCAATTCAAATCTAAATATTCCACAATTTTTTTATTATTATTATTATTTTTTTTTTTTGTCTACCTGCCATGCCTCAGTGTTGTGTCTGATTGCCTCTCCTTGTTAGCTGGCTCTTTTAGTTACATTTGATTTTGCATCAGAAGCAGAGGAGCACAACAGATGTTTCTTGTCCTGCTCTTCCCGAGCTGGGGCAAGGTGTGCCAGAGCACACAACAGATGGAGGTCCACCCTTAGAGCAACTCTAATCAACACTTAAAATGACCCTTTTTTTCTATAGAAAACAAGCTTGTTTTCCATATACAGGGAGGACGAATATTTCCATGTGGTTCATAGTGATTTAAATGAATGTTTGGCTTGAGCATGTCAGTTCAGATCTGCCAGTCACTACACAGAGACACAGAAACAGCTGCTTGCATCACTCTTTTGTCAGCTTCTCCAGTGTTTGACAGTGTGAAACAGTGGAGATTGATATCCACATCTTTAAACATTAATTACTGAACGCAGCCGAGTCTGTATCTTAATTAAAGCTTTCTCTCCAGCAATATATATTTTTAAATATTTTTTTAGTATTAATAAAATATTAATATTTATTTGTATGTTATTTATTACTTATATATAGCCAAACAGCTAAAGTCGATAATGAAGCATGTTTGCTTGCTCATACAGTGGTTTATAAAAAAAATGTTTACCATCTACTTCTGGCTCAACTAATGTCACTGTGTCCAGAGCACTTCCTGCATTTGTAAAGGGGCACTGATGGCTTTGTGTTCATTATGCTGTGTTAACATTATTATCACTCTCTTTCTCATTGCCTACCCTTCTTATTTGGATTAAAATACAGTTTGACTCCTGTGGTCATTGCACCTGGAAATGAGATAGCAAGAATATTCCCTAGCTAATCCTCTGTACCGAATGGCTGATTTAAATAACATCCAGGTGTGTTTAAATCATTGTTGTGTGCATGTAGAGAGCTTCACCAGGTGCATAACACTATTTTTTTTTTCTTTGCCTGTTGTGTGTTTGTCTTTCGTCAGGAGTTAGTAAATGGAGAAGTTTGCGCTGAGTGTATATGGAGGGCGAGTGGTGCGGCTGACTTTAATTTACTTTTCTCTGCAATAGGGAAGTTATCATTTATCTCATCCACAGTACCGAGCTGTAATCCGTCAGGGGACACCAGTCCCGGAGCTCATGATTCAAATACACCCATGAGGATGTGTGCGTGTGGATTAATGGGAACAGAGAGTGAAGAGGATAGTAATGAGATCTGGTAAGGATGAGGGAAAGTGGGCACACTACTTAATTGACCACTACAGGAAGCACCAATGGTCACGATCTAAGGATGGAATTGGGATACAACACAGACCATGACTGTTTTTGTCTCAAACATGTGCATCATGACACATGGTGTCTGGGAACAAAATTGAAAACCCCAATAATTTTATTGAATGGTGCCATTTGAAAACATTACATTTGTAATTCTGTTTGGTGATGCTCGTAGCATTAAACTCCATTTGGTATTGCTAGTTAGTCAAATCACACACTTTATCTGTAAGTTCTTACTAGGGCTGTCACGATTCCTCGATTCTATTTGAGTATTCAACTTTTAAAAATCCTCGATTGCATTTTGCCTGTGTCGAGTAACTGGCAAAATACCAGTAGTGATGAGAATGAAATGCATTATTAGACCATCTTCCAAGGCAAATCTATCTATCTATCTATCTATCTATCTATCTATCTATGTGTGTG
>NW_015651328.1:232441-265093 GCF_001515625.1 Sinocyclocheilus rhinocerous
GCATTTATGGTGCTATTAATATAACATCCAGTTGCCCAACTTTTTTATCTTCTAGCAGGTGAGGAGACTCTTAGGCAGACAGATAGTGAGTCAGTACGGAAAGTTGAGTTAACCACAAAAAAAAAAAAAATTATTTGAGATTGCTTATGACTGGATCTACCACTGATCTACTTTTTCTCCTATGATTGAGACCTACAAATCATCTTGTCCACCAGGAAAAGTACCCTTTAGCCAGTTTAACCCTAAAAGTACGGTTTGTTCTGTCAGAAACATGCCTTTCATTTATGCTAGCAATCCCTTTGTTCATTCAAAAAGGTATTGATAGTAGTGTAGCATGTGTTTGTCTGTTTCTTGATTGCCGTGTCCTCGAGATCAGCCGTGGGTGATTGTTATTCCATGGGTCAGTGTCAAGAGACTGTTTTAAATGGAGCAGATGAATGAGGAAGGGCAAGGAGGAGAGAGCGAGTGAAAGATACGGAGTGAGGCGAAGAGAGCAAAATGGAGAGAGACAGGTCCCTTTTGATTGCTGTGGTAACGGGATTAGTATTCCGAGTCCATCAGTTCCATCTCACCGTCTCTTTGGGTGGTGGCAAAGCACTGAGGTCTTTTGTGTGCTGTCTTCATTCTTAGTGGCTCCCTTTCTAGCTACAATCCACTCTCCTCTGAGTTCAGATGCATACAGGCTTAGAGAGCTCAAGGTTGGAGGCCACCTCTGGCAGCCGGCCATCACTACACTCGGACTGTGGCAAAGGACTTCAGGGTACAGTGTTTTCAATCACTCAAGGCAAAACTGGCCACTTTATACTGCGCACAGGAGAAGTGGTGGTTACGTTATCACCAGGATTTGGACTATCACTCTAAAACTCTAAAAAGCGAGTCATGAACTATCACCGCTGTGTCCTTGAGTGAGACTCTTAACCTCGGGTTGTTCCAGAGGGACTGTCCTTGTAATAGGTGTTGAAGTTGGGAGTTTTGCTAAGTAACTTACTCATTCAGGCAGTGAGGTGTGTGCTCAGTAGGACTTCTTAAGACATTAGTTAATAGTGTTAGCTAAATTGATGCAGTAGTAGCCAAGGGGTGGGATTACTTGCATTCACTTTAATGTGTTTTTTTATTCAGAACAATTGCGGGACCTTCAATGTCAGAGGATGTTTGTTTTGACTTCAGTTGAAGTGCATGGAAAAGGTGCCTCTTTTTGTATATAGGTGTTTCTTCAACTATAGACACATGTGGTCCTGTATATAAAAACACGCTTTTCAAAATTTCACCAATTTATTTAATTTGTCTGCTACCCAAAAAGTGTCCAAAAGTATACATGCATCAAATTAGGGGCAGTCGTGGCCTAATGGTTAGAGAGTCGGACTTGTAACCCGAAGGTTGTGGGTTTGAGTCTCAGGTCCGGCAGGGATTGTAGGTGGGGGCGATTGAATAACCATCGCTTTCTTCCACCTTCAATACCTCGACTGAGGTGAGACCCTTGAGCAAGGCGCCCAATTGCTCCCTGGGCGCTGCAGCAATATGGCTGCCCACTGCTACGGGTGTGTGTGTTCACTACTGTGTGTGCACTTGGATGGGTTAAATGCAGAGCACAACATTTGCTGTGAATTGAAAGTTACAACTTGAACACATTTGTGTGAATTGAAAGGTACAAATTGATGGACACAATAAAACAATTCAGTTTCCAAGTGTTTTTTACCTGTATTGACCTATATTACCTGTATTTGAACTCAAGCATTATTTTCATTGACACGGTTGATTCTTTGATAAAATCAATTATTAAATAGTTATTTATAAAATTATATGTATTTGTAAAATTATATGTATTTGACCTGTATTTGACCTTCCTACACATATAGAGAGAGAAAGTTGAAATCTGTTTAAAAATCAGCTCATGGGCTATAAATTTGCTTGAAGTTCAAGAAACACCCACATACTGTACATGTATACAGTATGTTTGTGTATATGAACTGTATATATATATATATATATATAGTACTGCAGCCGCTAGAAGAGTGTTTTAGAAAAGCAATGTTCTGAGTCCATATTGAGTGGCACAGTCATCTTCTACCTTACCCTCTGTGTACCTTTCGCTCTAGTTAGAGTTGGATAGAATTAAGTCTGTTGTGAGATAGCCAAATTTATGTTCTCAATCTATAAAAATCATACTAAACCAGGTGAAATTGGCATGTTGAAACTCTCTGCGGGATACAAATTGGATCCCTCTGGATTATAGTGAATAGGTTGGTACCAGCACAGTTACTGATATAGAATGGGTTGTCCCTAACAATGTCTTGTTATGGTTGAGAGTTCGGTATTCAGCAACCTTCAGCTTGTTACTATGTGTCTGAGTGTCTACCCTGTGGTTTAATCAATACTTATAGCCTCATGCTGTCTATCTAAAGGCCTTCTTGGGGGAATGATAAAAGAATTGATCACATCCCACATGGTAGCTGCATGACTACATGACTGGAAAGACAAATGGGAGATGGCTTCATTAGAATGGCTGTCCCGCGTGTTTCTGTTAACTTTGGAAATCCTAAAACCACATCCCTCCCCAGAGACCCTGCCCATAGGAGTTGAAAAATAGGGTTAGGATGGTACAACATCCTAGAAAGAGTGACGATGGTGCACCAAAGCCCTAGAGATCCCTCTCTTTACATCCTGAATAAGGGTGAGCAGATTTTTGACTTTCAGACAATACGAAAACTTGAGGAGGAGGAGGGGGAGAGCCTAGTATATTGGGCCCAGGTAACACATATATACAGTATGGATGTTTTCCATAGCCCTTTTGTCCCCTTGAACATCTCTTCTTGCTTCTCTCAATACTCCTCTGGACATCTTGCTAACAAAAGCCCCAGATATCTCCATTTTCTCCATCCTTTCAATCCCTCTCGTCGCCCTAAGACATCCATTTTCAACTCTTCATGTTACACCGTAGGTACCCACAATGCATCTGGGAGAGTGGACAATTGAGTAAGTTCAGGTAACTGCCTGGAGCATGTTGTGTAGGATATGATGCGTAGGATGAAATGCATCATACTGGAAATTGGTGTTAATGGTAGAGAGGGTGACAGATGAATGGAGAAGACATACTGACTGGGGGCTTGCATGATTCAAGAGTGGCAATCATGATCCATAGAGTCACAGTTACATGCCATTCAGTCTCGTCCACCTATACATCTTATTTACATTTTAATGGATCTACATTTGCTTCTTTTACTTGATTTGTTTTCTGTGCAACATAGAAAGCGAACGCTTTAAAGCTTAAAATAGGAAGTAAATGGCATAAATTCGGTCCATATGACCCTTGTGTATGTGTATGATCCTGTATTCCAGGAATTCTGGCGTCATATGATAACTCTAACTATCTAACTGTAAGAGAAACAGATGCAAATACTAAAAAATGGAAAATCTTCTCCTGTGAGCTGTCAACCACTGCGTCCAGATTCAGTCAGTCTCTTTGTCTGATTTCGAAGGCGCCCTCTTGTCAGCCGCATAAGTCATTGAGACTCATATCGGAATAAAAACAAACAAACATTACATTCCAAAGAAAGACATTACAGTAATTTTCACCTGACAAGGAATAACAATTTTACAATGGTTACTTTTCTAAAATGAGACAACCTCAGTGATGTATGCTAAATGTGACCTCCAGAGGGCACAACCTGCAGAATGAAACACAGTGAGTTGAACAAACCATTCCCAATTGAATGAAACATTCAAACTGATTTGGCCAATTTATTGGGGGAAAAAAGTCTGGTTCAAAAGAAAGATAAGTTCTCAAATTGAACATCACTGCTTTTCTGTCATGAACAAGGAGAGCTATTCTAGAAGATTTAACAGCTATTATGATCTTTTCTTTACTCAAAGTTATTGTTTGACTTGGAATATAATGTAAAAGCCACTTTTATGGTACTCTTATGATACATTTTGTTGGGCTTAGATTGTATCAAGAAAATTGTTCATTTAGTTCTGACTGACACCTTGTGCCTTTTTTTAACGTGGGATACTGATCACCCCATTTGTACACAGACATTACAGATTAACTGAATGGTCGCCATGTTTTCTTTTTGTTGGATATTAAGACAGTATAGCAGTGTTCTTTTTCCTTCTATCTCTTTTTTGTCTTTGTTGGTGTGTCTTTGTCTAGGTCATTTTCTTCCCTCAATGCTGTAACCAACAGAGAAATGTGAAATCCTAAATGAGACTGAGGCATGGCGCTTGGGGGGACTTAGGCCTGCTCCCAATGCACGCCAGTGTCAGCCCGCAGACACAAATTGGTGACAAGGGGGACAGGGACAACTCTCAGGGAGTGCTGTAGTCCTCTGGGACCTTTAGACCGTGTCCCTGGGCAGGAATATGTCTGTGACTGCCATGGGAGACAGATGTGAGGTAGAAGAGGAAAGGGAGACTGAAGCAGAGAAAACAGAGCATGGGCATGGTTTCGTCTTACACAATGATAGTCCTGGTTTTCTACAGTTAGACCAAGCATTCTCTGTTTGTGTGTTTTCTGTTGCCATGCTGTGAAAGGAATCGCAGTGTAACATCTCTGTGTGACGACAGTTTAGTTGCTGAACTGGTGGGTGGACAATTTATTTAGAATAGTTACAGTATTTGTGCGTGTCTGATGAGAGAGGCCGATAAAACATTTCACTCTTCTCTACCCCAAAATGGGGCACAGTTTCAATGACTCATAAAGGCTTTTTCTACCTAAAATATTTAGACATCAATGTCTGGGTAAAACAAAAAACAAAACAAAAACAATATCTAGGATGTATTTTTGTTTAGAGATCTATTTCTACAATTATATCAAATTTCTATTTTTTATTTGTATATTGTATCTTGTATTATATTATATATTTTTGTATATATCACAGAACTACACAATTATGTACTTTATTTCATTTTTCTTAATTTTTTTCAAGCCTAAAATAATTTGCCATTCAACATAATATAATTAAACGCAATATAATAACTAAAAGTATAATTGAAAGCCATTATATTTAATAGGCTTTGAAAAATATAACAACAACCTTTAATTTAAGTGAATTTAAAACAATATTTACATAAAATATAAACTGTATATGCATAAACTATATTGAATATAGATTAATCTTTATTCAAGCTACAAAAGTTAATCAGCAAGCAGAGCAGTGAGTGATTTCTTTTTTGTTTTGTGATTTATATATTTAAAAGCAGTGCTGTCTCTTTAAAACCTGATGCACATGATGCGGATATAACACATCTGATTATATATTATATTATATTATATTATATTATATTATATTATATTCAACATGATTATGCTCTTTATTGTGTTATTTTTATTTATTGACTAGATTTTTATCACTTTTTACTTTCAAACCTATTGCTCAAATATGCATCACAGCTCAATATGTGCTAATTACTGGGCCACAGCTTCAATACATCATTATTTCTATATAGCTTCCCAATTTAGATTTGCAACAACACCCCCACATCCTTCAGCCAATGACGTTCTTCCATCTTGATGTCTGACACCAGTGCTGATTTACTGAGGCTGTGTAAAAGATATCAGTGTTCCAGCGGAGCGTAGAGTCATTTGTCAGGTGCCAGAGTGACAGGAGCTGTTTATCTGATGTTATCCTGATGCTCACAGCGAGATCCTCAACACCCTCATTACACCTGGAGACATGTTGCTAACACATTGCAGTCTGTTTTTCACCACTACAGCTCTTTAAAAAGGTTTGGATGCATGAAGTCACACTGACAGACATTTGATGCAGGGAAACAATGCTAGGTGATTGATTTTGCAAGAGAAAAGGGGGTGGTCTACCATTTTTCTTTTCTGTTATTATTTTTTAAGTCTTTAGTTTTCTGCAAAAATATGTTAACAGTATTAGTATTCACTGAATCTGACATAAAATCAAATAAAAAAAATAAACAGATGAACTATGTTTTGAATACTGGAAGATCGGTTTTAATACCTACCTTGCTTGCTTCATGGCACTTCCTATGGACAAGTGACAAATGGACTGACAGACTGCAGAACTCATTCTAAGGCCAGCATGCAACAATGTTACGATTGATGTGATAACCTTCCATTTATAATAAGTGTGCTGCTGTTTTGTTTTCCGCCACTTTAAATGCTTGAGCTCTTAAAAAGCAGGATGGCTTCTGATCGGCTGTCAATGTTTTTATTGTTCATCAGCTGGGGAAAAAAAATTTTTAGAAAGTGATTTCAGTCATATCGTTCCTTTATGCTGCTATTGTTATATTGGTGTTGTGGACTATTGTCACGTCACGCTGTTGAGGGAACACGCTGGAGTCACGAGGAAACGTTTAACAGTCTTTAATCACAAAACACAGGAAATAATCCACAATAGGAGCATGAAACAAAACACGTAGAGAACGAGTAGACCTGACAAACACAAACTGAACAGACTAGGACTTTTATACACAGGGCAATCAGGGGAACACAGGTGACATCAACTGAACATAATCACACTAAACGAGGACAGGAACTTGACCAAATAAGGCAAAACAGGAACTGAAACACATGACAAAACAGGTCCAATCCTGACAATTATAGAATCATTTTTAAAACTAGGCTTATATCTTTATAGTTATAGTTATAGTCATTGGTGTGAATGGATCACCTTCTAAATAAAAGAACCAATCCATTGGCTTGACTAACCTAAAATATTCCCTTTTTAATGCTAATATTGCTGCCCGAAGGCATTGTAAATATGGCCGCTGAATGAACTGGGTTTGGCATTAATATGTTGCTAGACTAACAGCATGATTCACAGACCATAAAAATATTGGGTTAAATCAGTCTATTTTAATTACATATATATTGTTAGCATTCACTATTGGATGACTTGAATGTTTGAATTGAATGAAATGTAATTGAGTTTTAATTAGGTATTTTAATGAATTATCTTCACAATCAAGACTTTTCCTTCCTCGTCAGCCATCATGTATATATTTTTCCACTCCTACTGCATTCTGAAATTGCCTTCTCAAAAAATACATGTGATGCTGCCTAGAGCTGGGCTAAAACAAGACATCTTAGCAGACAGCATAATTAAGTCGACTACCTTTTGGATTAGATTTCACGTCGGGAGCGTCTTAAAAGGCTGCCGGTGGAGCTTTTGGAACAGAGCTAGAGCCAATGAGGTAGCAAGACAAAGACGTTGAAGGGGAGAGAGAGACGGAGTGGGAGGGTAACATCAATCTCGGGTGATTTAGCAACAAAATGACAAATGGATTGACAGACTGCAGAACTCATTCTAGGGTCAGGTTAGCATGCAAACAGGTTACGATTGATGTGATAGCCGGTCGCTTCATCTTCTGTTCAACCATCCTCTCCGACATACACTCCCACACACATATCCATGTCCTGTCAACACCCCTCCTCAACCCTCAGCCCACGCACACTCCATTGTTTTCCCCTCTTTGGCTGAATTGTGCCAGCATTCTCTTAAAGGGGTCATATGATGCTTTTTTAAAGATAATTATTTTGTGTATTTGGTGTAACAGAATATGCTGACATGCTTTAATGTTCAAAAAACACATTATTTTTCAAATACTGTACATTATTGTAGGTCCTCTATGCCCCGCCTCTCTCAAACGCTGGAAAACTTGAAATCGCATCATATGACCCCTTTAACTGCCTGGACCACCTATGTCTGGACTGTCTGTCACAGGAACACCCTGGCAGGGCCGGAGCGGCCCGCGTCCTTCAGAGGCAGGGCGTCCAGCGGGCCCACGTCCACGGGCCTCATTTATGTTAATCTGCGCTGACATTAAGTGGAATTTTCCCTCCAATTTGTTTGCTAGCCACGGCTACTCTTGACGGACAGGGCTATTTATCATAATATGAAATGCGCAACACCCTTTCTCTCAACACTGTGCTAATATGTGCTCACACTCACAGTAGCATTGCAGATACTGTACAGTATGTCACATAAACACTTTTAATTTAAAATTCAGCAAGTTTCCAGGGTCAGTTAAAAGGCTTCTTTTTGAGGTTATATGCTTAAAAATATTTTTTTCTTAAAAAAAGCTTTAAATGCATTGCCTAAGCCATTTTCAGTGCCACCATGTAAAGCATCACATTTTCTTTCTATGAAAATAAAGCTGCTAGTACTGACCACATCACCTTGTGCATATAAATAGAGTAATTAATAGAAAATAAAATGTTATAATAGCCCTTAAAATGTTCAAAAATGTGGAGGCTCTATGAAAGTAGGACTTTTTTGTAGTAGTAGTAGTATTAGCTCTTATTTTATTTAATGGCAATGCTGGAGCAGAGGTACATTATCGTTCTTAATATTCTGAGACATCGGAGAAAAAATAATTTCTCCCTCTCTCTGAAAGACTCCTCTATATCCTTGGTACAGAACAGGGGCTACACAGCAGAAGCTTTTAATATAATTAACAGGTGCTGTTTGTTCTTCCTCTGTGGAAAAAATGATGGAAGAACAAGAGAAAGAAAGGCTGTTTTCTTTTATATTGTGTCTCAGGTTTATGCACTTAGGTTGTATAGTCACAGCCAGTGTTATTTTAGTATCCTTGAGATTGATTGATTGATTGATTGATTGATTCATTGATTGATTGATTGATTGATTGATTGATTGATTGATTGATTGATTCATTCATTCATTGATTGATTGATTGATTGATTGATTGATTCATTCATTCATTTTTAACATTTTTTATTTTATTATTTCTTTATTTATTTAGTTAGTTAAGTTTTAAAATTTTAGGTTTAATTAACTAATAACCCTGGATCAGACTAAATACATGTTCTACATGTTCCTCGATCAAAGTTAAAGTTCAGAGGTGACCGCGCATTTGCAGTAGCTGCCCCAAGGCTTTGGAACAGTTTGCCAGTGTCTTTGCGACAATTATCATCTCTTGATAAATGTAAGAAGCAGTTAAAAACATTTTTTTTTTCATTAGCCTTTGATCAGGGTTGAGTGTGGAGGTATTGTCGCTGTAGTTACCCTTTTGTCTTGTATGGTGTGTATTGATGTTTTTGCATGGTTATTTATTATTGGCTATTATATTATTTTATAATATAATATATATATTACTGTACAGCCCTTTTGTTTCAACTTAGTTGTTTTATTAGGTGCTTTATAAATAAAGTTGGAGTTGGAGTAAAGACATGCAAGAGAATGATGAGATTCCTGAGTCGAAATTGGAAAAATGACACAAAATCAGCCCTAGCAGATTTCCCTTTCCCTCCATAAGCTGCTTTATTCACACATCTATGCTACTTGCTTAAAAACTTTGCGCAATTTGATAACTCTTTCTGTTCCTAAATGTTTGTAGTACTCCATTTAACACATTTTAAACATGTTTTTACTCTATTTTAACATATTTTAACATATTTAAATACCAAATTCCATTTTTCATCTTTGCCCACAATCACTACATAAAATTATGAAATGGTGCACATATTAATAATTTAAAGGGATAGTTTACCCCAAAATGAAAAATGTCATAATTTACTCAACCTAGTGTATATGACTTTATTTTCTTCAGCCAAATACACAAGGAGAAGTTTAGAAACATGTTTGGGCTGTACCTTTCATTAAAATAAAAATGGATGGGAACCCGAGGATGTCAAGCTCCAAAAAGCACAAAAAAACACTATAAAAGTGCTCCATATTACTTAGGCACTATTTTCCAAGCCTAATGAGGACATGCAATATGAAATGTTAGAGATCAATCATGGCTGATCACAATGATCACTATTCATTTACATTGCATGGGAAACTCCTTGTGTGCTAAAAAAATGACTGAAATATGACAGAATTTTTGCCTAAAATATTCATTTAAAATGACTGTACCTAACTACTTTTGAGGTTTAAACATAAATCCAGACTATCCAGAGAAGTTTTTAGGACCACTGTCAATTTTTTCAACCCACTGCATCTGCATGTGCTCTATTGGATCATGATAACTCACTCTAGAGGTTCTCTTCATTCACCCCTTTTATAATACATTAAGGATGGTAATCCCCACTGTGAGACTGCAGGCGGCCTTACCATCACCACTGCCCCCGGCGCTCGCACACCAGGCATCAGCTCTCAATTGAATTTAGTATTGTAAATTGGAGCTGGGGTCAGCATCACTGGAGAAATATACCTGGAATTCTTGACTTCTAAAGTCCCATAAGAGGCATCTTTAATAGAGTGATTTCTAATGGGAAAGCAGGATGAGGCGACAGCATGGCCAGGAAAAAATATAAAAACACAAGAAAATAGGCTCTCTGAGCTTTTCCACCCCCGCAGGGTGAGGGGAAAGAAAAAGACAGCATCTTCGCAGACAGCACACTGAGCAACACGGTCTTGCTATTAAAAAAAATCATGTCACGACTACAGGAAAAAAAAAAAACTGAAGATGGAGGTGGATTTGGCCTCTGTTCCCAGGGTTTGGCTAATTTACTGTGAAGTAATGACAGAGGCAGAAATATCTTCAAACGTTACGCTCACAACTCTTTTTGGTGCTTGTTTTGATGCTTGTTTTAAGGTCTGTTTCACAGTTCTGCTCATTTTATGCAACGCGTATATCACTGGCATGTTTTTTATGTGTTGCTGTGTGGTTACTTATTTACATTTACATTCATTTATTTAGCAGATGCTTTTAAGATAAGTGACTTAAAGGTGCAGTAGGAGATCTTGGAAAGTGCTAACTTTAGTCTGATAGCACTGAAAGCGAACGTCCCACCCTCCCTGAAATCACCATCCAAAGCCACGGCCCCTGAACGCATTTACGCTCACAGACCAGAATACCAGAGACAACATTACTACAATAGGCTACATCAGCGGTTCCCAATTCCAGCCCATGTTCCGAAGTGAAGCAAACTTCAACGGATTTCCCCCACTCAGGGAGTAGGGAACAATGAACACTGTGTAGGGGTCATATCGATCGGAACACAGTTCATGCACGTAGCTCACTTCTAACGACCTGGCGCGAGGACTGGATTAACTGCTGGGCTACATCATGTGTCATTCACCGGTGAGAAAACTTTAAAAGTACTACAATACCAGGAAGGAAGATCGGGTTGTTGATGTTTGTCTGCCATTCTCGCTCTGTCAATGCAGACAAATACATTTAGACCACTTAACTTAATGATGGCTATCGGGATGTGAAGATACTTTCAACCAGCATAACAAAAATGTTTCTGAAGACAATCACCTATTGCACCTTTAATAGAATAAACTTGTTTCTTTAGTGGATTTGTACAGAGATATATATATTTTTACCATTCTTAAATTTCAATTATATTTGTCAAAAGTACTTTTCAGTGTTTAGTTGTAAAACTTTTTTTTCCCAAATTTTTACTTCTATATATATATATATATATTTGCATTTGCACACACTT
The DNA here is from genome assembly GCF_001515625.1 of Sinocyclocheilus rhinocerous. Lineage (NCBI taxonomy): Eukaryota > Metazoa > Chordata > Actinopteri > Cypriniformes > Cyprinidae > Sinocyclocheilus > Sinocyclocheilus rhinocerous. The sequence continues at coordinate 243,825 of NW_015651328.1, forward strand.
AAATCCAAATTCACTTACAAATGGGAATAATTCCAATTCATTAAAAATATATATATACAAATTCTAAATTCACCCACAGCAAGCAGCACACAAATAAAGTGTTCTTGCATTTAAAAATAATTAGACACAGTGATTAATATATATTTATTAATTGACAGCCCTATCCAACTTTTTTTTTAATTAGGTAGTAAAATAAATGCGTGTACACTACTTTAAGTGAAGTTTGCAGCATTTTGGCATTGCAAATATGCAGTTATTTCAATGGATTATGCTATATTAAAACAGGTTGGTTTAATTCTTTATAGTGGGCACTTGATTTAATTGTCAGAATTGCGTGAAATAATTGTTCGTCAGAATTGCACAGTCCTATGCATCACAAATGTATGTGATCTATGTGATCACAAACTGTAAACTAGAGCAGAGATGGGTGAAGGATATCCGTGTTTATTTGCATGCAGTGATGTCTGTGAATTATGCTAGTGGCAGAGGGTACGTGTCAGTTCTGGCACCACAGCGGGCAGGACAGAAGGATTACACCACACCACTTGACATGGGCAGACAACACATGCCACAGCCGTCATTCATCTGTGCCTGTGCTGATGGTGCAGATGAATGAGACATGTGAATGTGTACAGAGTTTGTATGAATAGATGATGATATTTGGGCATATGTTGGCACATAGACGTAACGTGATGCTAGCGTTATTTAGCCCAAAGTCTTAACCACAGTCCCAGCCATCACATATAGTACATACTCACTTTGCCTTTCATCTGTTTCTTTGTCTTTTTAATTAAGTGGTTAATTAAGTGTATTTTTTTGAACAAAAAAAAAGTTAATTAAAAGGATCTAAAGCCAAGGGTCCTACAGAGGTCTTTGGAAAAGTTACATAAAACATATTGTGTTTTCTTAAAAAAAAAAAAAAGTACAATTATGAAATAGATACACACTACTGTTCATAATTCTGGAATTTTCTTATGTTCAACAAGACTACTTTATTTGATCAGAACTGGTCAAAAACAGTAAACTGTGAAATATTACAATTTAAAACAACTTTTTTTTAAATATATACATATATTGTGCTGCTTAATATTTTTGTGGAAACAATGATAGAAAGTTAGGAAAATATAATGATAGAAAAGTGCAGCATTAATTTGAAATATTATTTTTAAAACGATGTAAAAGTTTTTACTGTAACTTTTGATCAATTTAATGCAAACTTGCTGAATAGAAGCATACATTTCTTCAAAAAAAAAAAAAAGCTTTTGAACAGAAGTGTTTGTCTGTTAAAATGTATGCATATAGAATTTTGTGAGAAAAAGAATCACAACTTTTCAATATATGATTGCATTGGCACAACTTTATTCTACATGTTTGTAGCAAATCTTCAGACGTTATGTCTGTTATGCAAGTATCTGTTCCCTTTGAAGTCTTGAGAAATGACCCTTTTAATTGTGTATACACTCAGACAAATAAATGGTTGTTTGTCAATTTGTTCTGGGTAATTTTGAATCTGAAAAGCTGTTTTTGTTTTGCAGGTCAAGTAATTGAGGCCGAGGATTTAAGAGATGAACATGTTTTGTGTCTGAAGGCACAGCACAGAGTTATAACAGACTCTGTTTTAAGTGCTTGCTTTTTGATGTGTGTACTTTATCTCCCCGGGGTTCACATCTCCGTTGGAAGAGAACCAAGTAGGGATATGTTGTGTGGGTGAACAAGAGGTAATTATTCTGGCAAGGATTTGATATGTTTTGGGTATGTGTGCAAACGCAAGAGAGGGGGGCATTTATTGCGTATGTGTATTTCCTCATAGTTTTCCATCTCTGATTGTCTCAGTGCATTTTTAGGTAAATATATAGATATATTGCTAGAAAACTCTTTGCTAAACCCTCAGGGGAAAACTGGAGTACGAAACAGCAGCAACATCAAGTACAGAATGCACGAAACTCAGCTACATAAAAACTACAGAGCAGTTACAATAAACAGTGCAAAACAAAGCACAGAATGCAACAAAACATATACCTTAGATATATAAGTGCTTTAGGCTATAACCTTACTAAATCCAAGAGTGAGTAAAAATTGATAATTTTTCTACTAACTGAGGGTGGGCTTGGCAGGAGGAGGAGGAGGCTGCATTGTAATGTTTGATGGCAACAGGCAGAGAAGATTCCCTCTAGCGCGTTTTAAAACAGTATGGTGGAATAAGCCAGTGACTAAAAATCATGCAGAGGATGTGCAGAATAGAAATCATGTTAAAATTGGAGAATCAAATATATTATTAATATTATTATTATTTCGATTTTGTCTAAAGGTTCAACAGACTGGTCTTTTTCAAATTATATTTTTCTGATTATTATTTTATATGTCAAGCTTTAGAGTTAAAATATATACATATACATGCAAAATGCATTGTTAAGTGCGTTCTTATAGTTGTATTTCTTAAATGTCAGGAGAACAATGCACAGAGAGACTGAAAGTGTTTTATCTGCCCAAATGCTCTGTCTTCAGGCAGGAAGAAGGAACGTGACCGGAATATTCTGAAGGTACCATGTGCCACCTGCTCATGGAGGGGGGATGGCTTTAAGACAGAGTGGAGCACTGGCCCAGATCCAAGGATAGATTGGCTGTGTTGGGAGGCCAATCGCTCCTCTGCATTTCCAGCAAAGATTAGTGCACTGGGTGCTCTGCCACAGTGACCGCAGTCTTGCTGACGAGGGTCAGAAAGCATGATAGTCAGAGAGGGAAGAGAGAATGAGTGTGAGTACAAAAGCCTCACTATCTGTGAAAAATTAGCAGGGCCTTATCGAATGACTACAACAGTTTCTCTTTAAAGGAGTAGTGAAAGCCCAAAAGTCTGTCATTATTTACTCACCCTAATGTTGTTCAGCATTGAGACTTTATCTGCTATGGAAAGTTTTTGACCGTTTTTCATGGAATTGCAAAGAATGGGTGATAAAGTTTATTTTTTTTATTTTTTACTTCAAAAAGCAAAAGCAGCAGGAAAGTGGTCTGCTAGTCGTCCTCAAGAGTCAGATGTTGACTGATGTGACCAAATAATTTGGTCAGTGAGTTGAATTTGAGAACTCGATCTGATTCATGTGATCTGATTGTGAAAAACAAACAAGCAGACAAAAATATGAACCATATACTGATTCTTAAATAAATAAATACAAAATAATTGGACATTGCTACTCTCATGGACTCTTATAGGACAGCAAGGGTGAATATTAAGATTTCCTCTTCAGGAACTCGAGCTGCGTCGAAAACGCTAGGGGAACGCCTTCTGCGACCCACGCTCTGAAGTCCCTGCCGGCGCTTGCTTCATTCCTAGAAGCTGACGCTGGCTCCGCCGCACGTGCTTTTATAGCTTCCTGGTCATGACGTCATCCGCCGTGACGTCCCGTTCAGCTATTGGACTGATTTCACATGTGATTCAGAGCGTGGGTCGCAGAAGGCGTTCCCCTAGCGTTTTCGACGCAGCGTCTCGTTCCCTCGAGGAACTAGGGTTACATACGTAACCTGAGACGTTTTTTTGTGAAGAAGGACTGAAAAGTCAGTTTATTTCTTACACAACGATTTTGTATGATTTTAGATGACAGTGTATGAAAAAATATGGACCACTTTTATGGTGCTTTTGTGTCCTTTATGAAGCATCAATGCCCATTAATTGTGAATAAATAAAAAAGAACAAGTCTTCAACCATCTTCAAAATTTATTTTTGTGCTCCATGGAAGTAAATCGAGTTTGCAACAATGTGATGACATTTTATTTTTATTTTTGGGCTCACTTTCCATTTAAAATGACAGTGTATCAGTAGCTCTTATTTCTCTGTATGCTAACAAATTATTAACTCACAGAATACTACGCAAGATACTGTATTTTGATTAAGTAAAACAATAGCAAATAGTTTTATTTATATATGCAATTAAAAATCTAACAGCACTGAACAGCAAAGTAATGTTTAGTTTTTATTTTATTATTATGTTTAGTAGTTTCTAAAAAAGGAACTACTCTTGCTTTAATTAATGCTTTTCAGTTTGACACAACGTGGATGTTTGAAGGATATAATTGCAATGCAGGCTCTGGGGACCTTGACGAAAACAAGACTGCAAAACAGATTAAAAGGTTTGTGTTTTCTAATGTAAGAGTCAAAAGCAGATCATGACATCGCAAACACTCCAAAAGATGAGTAACAAAAGGAAAGAAAGACACTGTAGGAGGCAGAAGAACTCATAGAGAAGCCATATGGATGAGTGGAGCAAGGGTTAATTTAGTGAGCTGAAGAACAGAGCACTAGGAAATGAAATCTTTTCATCTCCTCTGGAGTGAATGCATGAAGTTGCTGAGAGGATGTTGGAGACGGTATCTAACAGCGCATGATATTCCTCCACCTGAGGGCTATTGTGTGAGAGAGAGAGAGAGCGAGCCGTAAAAGTTTGTGAGGTGCGTTGAAATAAGAAAGCGTTGCACTTTCTCCATCAGACAGACATGACGGTATCCAGTTTAATTCCCTCTGGAAATAAAGCAATGTAAGGATTTATCGGCATTTCAGCAATTATAAGAGCGCTGTCACACTCCACCGGTTACTCAGAAAGGGATTTGTGGGCTTGGCACGGAAGAGAAGCTGTTTTTCTTTCTGTTTTCCTGAAAACTGCCTCAGGGATCAAAGACCTCCTGTATAGCTTTTCAATTTGAACATTTTATGTGATAGTAAAGAATTCATGGACGATGTTGGCCGAGGAAGGTGTCGATGTACTGGGCTCGTAAATGTGGAATATCTGAATCTCCTTCACTCACAGGAAGCCATAGTCTCGCGGAAGAACAAAGGTTCTGCCGTGCACTGGCATATGCATTCATGTTCGACACCTGCGAGTTGATCTGATTTTTCACAATCAGATCACAGGAATCAGATCTCAAATTCAACTCACTGACCTGATCTGGTCACATCAGTCAACATCTGACTGGTGAGGACGACTATCAGTGAATTATAAACTAAAATGTCCAATGTAAAAAAAATGATGATATAGCATGCAAGTAATACAGACCACTTTCCTGGTGCTTTTACATGCTTTTTGAAGTTTTAAAAAAACCTTTATTCCCCATTCTTTGTAATTCCATGAAAAATGAACATGAAAAATGGTGCAACATTCATGGAATCGTGGTTTCATATGCCTTAAATGATTCATTGGTCGTCCTTGTTCTGTGGGCTGCAGATTCAATTAACCCCTTTGCTATTGATGGATGAGTCTCTAACTGATGGCCAGCTATACTCACGAAAGAGACCTGTACTTAGCCTTCAACATGCAGCTCCTATGAGAAGGGCCCGTGTCTCATGTGTCACCCATTCATCTTGTAATTGGTGTGTAGTTCTGTCAAACAGCCATTAACGGCCCACCTCATCCCTTCCAATTACCCCTAAAGCACCCTGGAAGCTCCCACAGCAAACATCATTACTAGATGAGAGCTGCAGGAGCATCTGTCAGTCCAGAACATCATCAGAAAATAACACAGCCAGATAGTGAGTAGGGTTGGGCCACGATGGTAGGCTAGCTGGTTGATAAATGCCTAGTTGATTTGAGTTGGTTAACTTTATCATTCTATCGATCTACTGTTTATTCGTTCAATTGATTTTTTTTGTTCTAAATGCCTATCTGTCTGTCTATCTACTGTATCTATCTGGCTGTCATTTTTTTCATTGGTCATTATTTTGTTCTATTGTTATTTATGTCTTTCTTTCTACTGGATATTTATTTATCTGTCTGTCTGTCTGTCTGTCATTTGTTTGTTCTGTCTGTCTATATCTATCATCTATCCATCCATCTATCCATCTATCCGTCTATCCGTCTGTCCGTCTGTCTGTCTGTCTATTGTTCTATCTGCTGTTCTATGTATCTTTCTATCTAGCATTCCTTTCTTTCTTTCTTTCTTTCTTTCTTTCTTTATATTTTTCTTACTTTCTTTCCTTTTTAGCAGCAGTGCTTTATTTGTGGTGGTGACATTGTGCTGTGCTTGAGCTGTTAGACAGTTTGCAATAGGCATGCACAGATATTACTATTCTGGCTGATAGTTATTTATAATAATGATATTTACAATGATAATAATAACAACAACAACAACAATAATATTTATCAAAAAAATAAATATTTAAACACCCAAATTTTGAGATTTGGTAAAGATTACATTTAAACGTGTTATTAGAGTTTGAAAATGTGTAGTTTTGTTCATCCTTAGTAGCAAGCTCGATGGGTCATTGCACAATATCGTGTGTTTAGTAAAGAGAGCAGAAAGTGAGATGGGGTGAACTGCCTAAAGGCCTCATTGATTGAACAGGTCCGCCTCGTCAACATGTCCCCTGTGATGAGCTCAGTAAATAACCCTGCACAGAAAAGGCTGCACTGCTGCAGGGACGTGATAGACTGACCGGATTCAAGACCCTAGACACCAGGGGGAGACACAGATGAAGTGTCATAATGGTAGCTCATAAGTAAATGCACATGCATAGATACACAGGGACAGAGTGAGATGGATTTGTTTGGCCCAGAGGCTCAGGAGTAGCTTGTAATATAACTGATAGTGACCGTATTAAAACACCTGACCAATGAATCATCTGCTCATTTAGCAACTATAGGATTAGTCTTTCAAAGCATATGGATAGTTCATTAACCTGTGGTATCTCTCAACAACAGAATGTATAAAGATTGTCAAAGTCATTAAATTATATATTGAATGGCTTTAGGATGAACAGTTTTTATTATAGAAAGATAAGCTAACAAGAAATGTTCTATATAGGGCGAATTGTGTCCATATGCCCTACTCCCTTCGAACTTGAAGTGTGTTCTTTGAAGGGTGTAGGGCATTACTGTCTCATGTAAGCGTTTGGAACTCCCTTGACGAAGGGAATGACTGACCAAATGTTACCTTGACAATGCTGCGTGTGCGTGCAGCATTCAGCACTCCATCAGTTGTTGCAAATAACATTAAATATTTCTTCTTATTATTATTTTATTCAAATATTGTCTAATTGTGTCTTAACTATTAAACTTTTTCAAACTAAACTTGCTTAAACTACTGTCTTAAATCATATTTCTATCACTGACAAAAAATATTTTGTATTACATTAAAATAAAGACAAATTTAATTAGCTTATTCTACTTACGTTTGTATGTGAAGTCGAAATCAACCCCAACTTTGCTTTTAAAAGCATTGCAAGATATACTAACCGAAGATCACATGATCATCGCATGTTCCCTTCACTAACGGACTACTGGAAGGGCCCTTCGTGAAGGGTTTCAGTGGTTCACTTTCACTTGGAACGTCCCTACAAATGGTGTCCCCTTCCCGAAGTGCCCTTCAAGGGCGCCAAAAAGCCATTTGGAAGTTGCCCATTTGTTTAATAGATCTGTTTCTTCCCACAATGCAATGGGGTCAGTTTTTTTCCATATTTTTGAAGGAAGTCTCTTATGATTAATCAAAATTATTGATCAAAAATATAGCAAAATTAGTCATGCTGTGAAATATTATTATTAGTTTAAAACTAGTTATACTGTTTTATAATGTAATATATTTTTAAAAGTATATATATATATATATACTGTATATATATAATTATTATTTTTTTCTCCCTAAGTAGCCATTACTCCAGTCTTCAGTGTCACATGTTCCTTCAGAAATCGTTGTACTATGCTGATTGGGTGCTCATGAAACATTTCTCACAACACAGCAAGCTGTTGTCCTGCAGTTAAATTAATTGATTCATTTGTCTTCATTCACCCTTATGCTTCTCTAAACTTGCATGCTTTTCTTTTTGTCTTGAAACACAAACTAAGTTGATTCTGCTGATTTCCACCCAATGGGAGTAAATGGTGGCTTAGAACTTTAAAGCTTAAACTAAAATTATAGTACATGTTATAAAAGTAAATCATAAGACTATTTTGTTTTATATTCCAAGTCTTGTAAGGTTGAAGCCATATAGAACAATCCTCTTGCAGAATGATTGATGCTAAATGTAATTGGTTAGGGTGCCCTGTAACCGATTGCAACATGCTGAATTTCAATATGCGCATAGGGCTGGGTGATAAAACGATAAGGTTAATTATTGCAATATAGTTTACCTCGATAAAACAATAACAAGAGTTTGATAAATGTTCGATATAATGTTTATGCGCCAAAAGCATAACGAAACAGTGATACTCATTTGAGCTGCGGCACATGGAGCATTTATCCGCTCGGGTCAAAGTTCAAATGGCAGCAGAGTGCGAGCTCACTAGAGCAGATTCGTTTACTCGCTGATGAGTCTTGGTCACGCGACACTAAACAGCGCTGTGGGATCCAGTGTGAAGCGTTTAAATTCAGAGAAGAACACAAATAACTCGGTGATTTAAACTAGTTTAAAGCCAGATGAAACAGCGCTGACAAACAGGAGAAACATTGTGAGCAATGATACAGACTGAAGGATTTTCAATCTACAAACCGCCATCATTTACCATGGATTTACTGTAGTAACACTAACTGTACCATGGTTGCAGAAATGTGGAATATTCATATCGAATTTTATTATATTATTAATGTACACATGTATTAAAGGACCAATGGAATATACAGTATTTTTTTGTGATTAAGCTATAGCATTTGTGCATTTAAACTGAATGTATTTAGACTACTGTTTTTCATACGAATACCTAGAAACCATATAGTTACATTTTTAGCATGGTATTGAGGTACTATACAGTATGTGTGGTTTTAACTGTGGTTATCATGATCTAAATGTTTACTACTGTGAAAGACTGATGGTTAATTTGAATAAAACTCAAACAGTCAGAATAATTAAATTTCACCATATAAAAATGAGGTTGTTGCCATTTTTAAATATGCTACTCTTTTTGATAATGAACATATATTGAGGTCTGCATCCTAACTCAAGCTACTGTTAAATGTGCATTTCTGAGACAAAATAATAATAATAATAATAATAATAATAATAATGATATTCATACTGCAGCCTGCACTGCGAACTGTGCTGAAGATATGCGTTATCAAAGTCAGGCTGTTTCATGATTTAAAACAATATCACACATTAGAGAAATTATTTTTTTCTTTAAGATATTTATTTTGTTAAGAAAAAATGACTGGAAAAGTGTAAATATTTAAAAAATGTGAAGTGTTTGTCATATTCTGACCATAAAGAGTTGTTTAAAACCACAATTAACAGTCTGTATTTTTTTTTTTTACAACCTTCACTTATGAGCAAAAATCTGCCTTTAAACTTGAAAGAAATAAAGATATATTATCAACTGATATGAACATTTTTATTGTGATCATTTTTTGGCCATATCGCCCAGCCCAACGCATATGCAAATAACACAGATGGCACAAATACTTAAACTTCGATCTGTTCCTCACATAAAATGATTAATGTCTTAAGAAGACTTGTATTCATTTTCATTGTATTGCTAATAGCAGCATTAATATTCTGCCTAACATATCTTTTTTTTTTTTTTTGTATTCCGGTAAGATAATAATGAAGGTTTGGAATGACATAAGGGTGAGTAAATGTTTTTGGCTGAACTATTCCTTTAAGATAAAAGAAATATGTTAATGAACATTTCAGTTTGCTCTCTTTCCTGTGTACACTGATAGTCAGTAGCTGCAACAAGGGACTGAGTAAAGCTCTGCTGTTATCTTCTCTTTCCAACTGTGAGGAGGAGTTTTAACCCAGCATGGCCTCCTCTGTCTTTCCCACTAACCCTTACTCATTTCACTGAATCACTAGAACACTTCACTCCTCATCCAGACCCCACTCTCTCTCTTTGCATGGCTCATTAGCCCACGACATCTCCACTAACGACAACTGGTGCTCGTAACTGTCATGGGAACCCGATGTCCAGCCAGACACAGCAGGCTTGCGTGGATGAGGCTCGGTCCGTCTTGTACATGCTGTGCGGGTGAGCTGGGGTGGTAATGAGGAGCGCTGGGCCTCGTTTAGCCGGGCTACGCTAGCACCCATAGAGGCCCAAGCCAAAGGCCCAGAGCCAGAGCCTGCAGCTCTCAGCCAGGTTTCTAGGACCCAGCCGGCTCCAACCTACTGGCAGCATCCAGAATACTGAGCAGGGCATCAGCAGCATCTCAGCAGAGCCCTATGCTTAACAGCTAGACACACTGCATCAGAGCGCTTGACGTCTGTGCACCGCAGTCTACGTGTCCCCTTGCTGAAATAGAGAGCTTTGCAAAAGATCAGTAGGAGTGCAAGCTGGCTTCTAGAAAAAATACCAGAGTCATTTGTAGATACACAATGATCTTTCGACATTTTGTTTTGACATTGTAATAAATTCCCATGTATAATGCATGGCTGCATTATAAGTGAGCCCACACTAAATCTGCAGACTTTATTCACTTTTATTCACTTTTTTTTTTAAATGGGGTCAAGGACATTTAGTTCCTCTCCTACACAACTATTAATCTCATTATTAAATGATATAATGATTAATAATAACATCAGGTTTGGAAGTATTGACGTCCTTAGTGGAGTTTTTTTCTTGGTTTGTCATGACATTTATTCTGATATGCTGTTCTGGTGCTAAAGAAACATTTCTGATCATTATCAATGTTTAAAACAGTTGTGCTGCTTAATATTTTTGTGGAAACCACACGCTTAATTGTGCTGATTTGATTACAATATCAGGATGGAGTTGGGCATGCAAAGAATTATTATTTTTTCCACAGTGTGTTCTTGTAAGAATGGAATAGCAGCTGAGACAGACTTCCAGTATCACCTCCGGTGCAATATAGTCCAGTAAAATTATCCTGCTTTTTGAGCTTACAGACCTGTTGCTATGACAACAACTCTGAGATGAGCTTTGAATAACGTAACTGTTAGAAATTAACAATTGGTCCCTCGATATCTCTTTGCCGCCTTGAAGTTCTCAGTTCCTTAAAGTGTATACGGCCGGGAAGCAAGAAAACACACATTCAAATGGTATTCTCAATACTTCAACTTTATTCATAGATACAAAGATATTATATAGGCATATGTCGAGGGGAGTTTCAACCCTTTAACCAATGAGGATATAGATGACATACATATAGGATCTTTGGCCAAGAACATGTGTTTATATAAAATGGCCATATGAACAGAAAAACATGGACATATTAGGAATAGACTTTTGCGAAGGAGGCTAAACTATCTTCATGGTTTCATCACAAACCTCATTCCTAGCTATCATGTCCTTATTTAGACATTTGAATAAGAAAAGCTAATGTATACATTTGCGCATGCATAGCTCGAATGTGAGTAAGAGACATTAAAACACCATACAAGAGAGAGAGAACAGATAGAGGAGGGAGAGTGAGAGGGAGAGGGAAAGAAAGGAGGGGTGAGGCATATTTGGAACATTCTCAAGACAGAGAGTGTTTTCTAACAGTAACGTTCTAGTATTGTCAAATCGTTAACAATTAAATCCAAGTAACTCAGTAATTATTGTACAAACAACAGGCTCCCGGTCTGTAGAGGCTTGTGATTGTTTTAGTTCTTCGTATGATTCAGATGATTCATAATACCAACTGTCTGACAACTTCAGCGAACCCACTTCCGCCACACGTCAGTTGAAATCAGCTTAACCGTACACAAGTGATTACTAGCAGAGAAATATTTTGAAGTATAAAAAAAGGAGCTCTCACCAGTGATTGTATATGATCTGGCTTACCCACAATTCACGACTGTACTTCCGCTGTTGAAGTGCCTTCTGGAACATTGGAAACAAACCCCATCACACCACATTTGTCATCAGGTCGACTTGACATGGCCTTCCTGAGTGAGATGTGCAAATACAGAGCATCTCTCTCCAGTTGTCACATCTCCTTTTGACGTTCCATCAAACAACTGTCAAAAAACGATCACTCAAGCATTACACAAGAATGGTGACGGGAAAAACATTATTTTTAATGGCAGAAGAGAATGTTATTTTCTTGCTAGGTAGTATGTACTATGTTATATAATGTTATGATTTTAGTATGAAAATTCTATTATTTTCTCATGTTGTTCCAAACCCGTATGACTGACTTTCTTGAGAGTAAATCATTTTACTAAATGTAAATTTATGAAATTTTTTTTAATTTTTTTAAATTTTTTTGTTGAATTATCCCCTAAAGAGCGCAAGTTTTCTTTTCTGACACTCATACTTAAAGGCTTATTTCATTCAGACATTAAAATTCAATAATTTATTCACCCTCAAATAGTTTCAAACCTGTGTGACTTACATTCATTTCTGAAACACAAAAGTAGATATTTTGAGGAATGTGCTTGTTGCTCTTTCCCATGCACTTACAAAAAATAATTGGAATGGCATGTGGTTGAGTAATTGATGACATCATTTAAAGGGATAGTTCACCCAAAAAATGAAAATTAATCCATGATTTACACACCCTCAAGCCATCCTAGTGTATATGACTTTCTTCTTTCAGATGAATACAATCAGAGTTTTATTAAAAAATGTCCTGGCTTTTCCAAGCTTTATAATGGAAGTGAATGGGTGTTGAGATTTTCATCATACATCATACACCATTCATCATAAAAAGTACTCCACACAGCTCCGGGGGGTTAATAAAGGCCTTCTGAAGCGAATCAATGCATCTATGTAAGAAAAATATCCATATTTAAAACTTTAAAAAAGACCGTAATCTCTTCCACTAACTGTCATATGCACGTTGGCGATGGAGTGGAGTTCCAGCGGATGACATAGGACATAGGAATAGCGTAAACTCAGGTGAGAGTATGTTAGTTTTGTGAAAACAAAAAAAGTTTGTTCATCTGCAGATATGGCCTTGTTTAGGGATCTGTGCCTTTGTGCATACGGACATCGACTGCTAAGTAGGGATTGTGTTTTTCAGCAATACAGTGCACCCTTAATTTACAGAGAAAAGAAGGTCCGGGGAAAAAAATCTGTAGATGGAAAAATCTCCATACAAGTTAATTATGAATTTTTCTTTTTTCTACTTGTTACACTTTTTTGTTAAAAAATGTGTATTTACTATTTATTCAAGTTTTTTAAGGTATCTAATATTTTGATACTTAATTTCCATGATCTAAATATTCTTAAGAATTAAAAGTTTGTTGTCATTTGTGTGTTGGCCTTTTTGCATTATTATGCTTTTATATTATGATTATATATTCAGTGGCATAAAATGGTCTTAAAATGACAATAATATTGTTTATCACAATTATTTCTGGGGCAATATATCGCACAACAGAAAGTTGTTATCGTGACAGGCCTAGCTGGAATGCCACTCTCTTGTGTATGCGTGTACGACAGTTAGAGTAACCTAGAGATTACTGTCTATAAAGTTTTAAATATGGATATTTTTCTTACACACACACATTGATTTGCTTCAGAAGGCCTTTTTTAACCCCTCTGAGCCGTATGGAACACTTTTTATGATGGATGGATGCACATTATAGGGCTTGACCCCCATTCACTGCTATTATACATTTTGAAAGAGCCAGGATGTTTTTTTAATAGAACTCCGATTGTATTCGTCTGAAAGAAGAAAGTCATTTACACCTAGGATGGCTTGAGAGTGAGTAAATCATGGGGTCATTTTCATTTTTGGGTGAACTGTCCTGTTAAAATTTGCGTTGAACTATCACTTTAAGGAGCAAAGATGTCCTGTCTGACACTCATACTTGTCAAATCAATCATTTATTCAACCTCATGTTGTTTCAAACCTGTATGATATATTTTTTTTTTTTATGTGAAAGTAGATATTTTGATGAATGTGCATGTTGCTATTTTCCTTGCAATTACAATAAATGGTAATTAATTGAGCACTATAAAAGTGGTCAATTTATAGACTTACTCTTCACAAATTCTTCCACAGAAGGTTTGGAATGACATGAGGATGTGCAAATGATGAGAGACTTTAAATTTTTAGAAGAACTATCACATTAAAGGGGTCATATGAGGCTGCTAAAAAGAACATTATTTTGTGTATTTGGTGTAATGAAATGTGTTTATCCTAATGAAGCAGTTTAAAAAGCTGGAAGGCAGTATTACCAGACACCATCACATTGGAAGAAAAGTTGGAGAGGCAGTTTTTAATCTATCACAACAGTAATGCATATTTGAGTGGTTACCATTCCTCAGCACTAAAGCTGTGTGGACGTGGCAGTGTTTAATGCCTTTAGAGCCTGCTGTCCACAGAGGAAGTGGAATTCACCTGACAAATGGAGCCAGAGCACACTCTCCTCGTGTATTTCTCACCAGCGATAAGTAGGATGAGAAATCCTACTTAAGTAGGATAAGTAGGACCATTTAACTGTATTATAGACGCATTGGCAGCGGTGTCAGGAGTAGTTTGGACGTTGCCAACCCGTGAGGCCTCGCTGACTGATTTAGAACCTCCTAGGCCAAGACCCCACAGGCTGCCTGACTACATTTACCCAGCTTTTCATTAAAACCATTAAGTTGCTTTCTACTACCTTGTGGAAACCTAAACAAATGGTGATGGTGGGCTGTGGAAAGGTAGAACTATGAGAGGAAATAGTGATGGGGGGCAGGAGGTAAAGACATTAGTGCTGTTCCAGTACAAACAAGTGAGCAAATAAAAAGATGAGAGGTACAGAAAGAAAGTGGAGAAAAACATTTACACTCCTCATCTGGACAGATACTCTGACTGCTCAAATTTTCCCACACAGTTACAGATATTTGCATAATTAATGGATCTTTCGATGGCTGCTTACCCCACTGCATTTCAATGTTTTATCTAGCAGCAAGATAAATAAGTTAAAAGCCTCAAGCCTGAAAATATATTAACTTTCTGGTTGCAGCTTTTGCACTGTCCATGTACAAGAGATGGGCTTGAGTACTCATATTTTTTAATGCTTGATCTATGTACATATGCTTCAGATGGTATTCTTTGGTTGTTACATTGCCATGTTTTTAAGACAGATTGTTAAGCAGGGTTGTGCACAATTTTGAAGAATTATCTTCTTTGGAATTTGAATTGGATTGACCACACCCCACAGGAAGTTGAATTGGAATGACAGGAAGAGCAATTTAATAAAATGTAATTCAACTAAATGCAAAAGTATATAGCAGTTTCTATTTAGCATTTTATCCATCCATCCATCCATCCATCTATCTATCCATCTATCCATCTATCTATCTATCTATCTATCTACAGTAAATATACCGTACTACCTTTCGTTCTATCATCTATTGCTCTGTATATCCATGTCTGTAAGGACTATAAACCTTTAGATTTTAAGATTAAAAAAAAAAAACTAAAACATTTACACTAGAAATTTCTTTTGAGAATTCTTCTGACTTGCGTTTAAATTCAAGTTACAGTAACTCTTAGTAAATAACCCTTAAAAAGTTACACATTTGCATGTAGTTTTTATAGTGTAGTTTTTGATTGTTTTGTGCATTTGATATCTTATTCCATGCATTTGAGTACTCATGCCTATCCATGTCTAGGGTTCCTGTGGCTTCCTCTGCTTTACATACTGTAATGTCAGTGTGGTCAAGGCCCAGCTCTTTGATTCTCTCTGTCTCCACTGTTCATTTTTGCTCTCCAGCTCTGCAGGACGTCCTTAGCTCAGGTGGAGAGTGCAGATGAGTAGATTAGATCCCATGTCATTGGATCGCAGCAAGCCAAATCAATCCTGTGTGCCGGTGGAGTACAACAGAGAGAATTGCAAAGCCCATCGATCGCCTCTGAAACAAATCATACATGCAGGAACGCTTGCGCCCCATACTGAAAAAAAAGCTCTTTAAAATATAGATCAAAAATTTATTGTCTTGTTGAATTGTTTCTCACCTTTAACACGACGAATTCGCTGTCAGAATTCATCACCGCTTGTTGAAGGGCGAATCAGCTTTGTATGCGCTTTGCGAACAGTGTTGATGTGTGGTGGTGAACTTTTGAATACAGAAAATGAAAGTTTTGAGGGGTGAAACACTGGTGTGTTCTTACAAGTCAGCTGTAAGGTGATCTTCTCTATCACACAGACTACCTATTGAAATACCCACCTTTTAAAGTATTCAAAAACGCAGTTTACCGTTTTTCTGCATTACCAGATTCACTTGCCCAGCAATTGAGGCTCACAATGCAACTCTGCAGTACCTCATACATTCACTAGAACATAACAAGAGAACATGCAGTTAAATTACATTAAATGACAGCTGTGATTTAAATGGAAAGGACTGACATTTTCTTTCTGATAAGATATGAAAAATTGTATGCACTTTTTGAGTGACAACATGCACTGCGGTTTTCTCAAACTGCTCTTTCCCTTTCTGCCATTTACTTTTTTTTTCCTTCCAGTGTCTAGACACCCAAAGAAGGCAAACTGCACTTCAACAGCTATTCAGAACCACCATAAACTGCCACAAATTTAAAGCCTCCGATATGTGGGAAAGCAAGCAAGGACAAGTTAAAGGGAGCCTATTTTCTAGAGAGCCCTGGAAACAAGCTCATCATCTTGGAATCCTTTTGACCTTGGTTTGATGTAACCTGCACTAGGTAGCCCATTGAAATTGCAAAGATTGATGCGTTTGCGCTTACTTATAGCTTAACTTATAGCATCTCTGACGTTAGGAGACGAATAAAGCAGGGTTGTCGTCTGTAATGCATAACATGGCTGGTGCGGTCAAGACCAACTCAGTGGCGTTATTTTATTAATAGATACGCTCTCTGCTCTCATGAGAAATATTTTCAGGGTGAAAGTATAACACTAATAATGGTAAAACAGCGAAAACGGCTAAAAGAAAAAGAGAGAGAGAGAGATAAAAAGTGGAATGATAGAAAGGATTCTGTTTCTTAGAGAAACATCTTGAGAGAAGGGTGATACAAGAAGGCCCTGCCTTCAGCCGAGGCTAATGTTTTTGAAGATTGCTGGGATGAACATTAAATGATGATGTAAGTTTTATGGAGACAGAGGCTCAAAGTGGCTGGCTTCTTTTAAACAGATTAAAGAGGCAGAGGATGAGGGAGATGAGTGAGCTACTCGTATGGTTGTTGTGTGTCTAGGCAACGCACTCGTTGTGGCCTTTACAATTGCCTTTCCTCTTGAAAGGTGCACATTCGTTCGTCAGGCTATTCAAGGCCATCTTGTTTGAACAATCCCCATATTTTTTGAATCCGCCTCATAACTCTGAATAATAATATCCGTCTACCAGACTAACTAGTCTATCTACCTTAAACTCATGCCTCAACATATTTTCTAGAAAGGTAATACAGTTAATGTAATATAGTTACACTACCATTCAAAGGTTAAGATCAGTAAGATGATGATGATGATGATTAATAATAATAATTTAAATAAATTAATATTTTTATTCAGCAATGATAGAATAAAAATAAAAAAGGAATACATTAATCAAAATGTTACAAAACTATTTTGTTCTTATGAACTCCACAGAAATATTAAGCAGCTCAACTGTTTTAAAATTGATAATAATAATAAATGTTTCCTAAGCAGCAAATCATCATATTAGAATGATTTCTGAAGGATCTGATGGATCATGTGATATTTTAGACTGGAGTAGAGGAAAACATTTTAAATTGTAATAATATTTTACAAAATTACTGATTTTACTGTAGTTTTAATCAAATAAATGCAGCTTTAAATACATAAAAAGCTTTAAATAAATAAATAAAACTATTTATTTGTTCTAATCCTAAGTAAAAAAATATTTCTAAGCATTTCTTTCATCAAGATAAATTAGCTTGAAGCAAAATTGTATAATCCAGTATAGGTTTCAGAGAACATATTATTTTCGTAAAAAATAAATAAAAAATGCACGGACAGCATGGGAAAGTAGTCACTATATTGTGTCAATCATCATCAAGCATTCTGTAAATGGAAGCAGATGTTTTATGTATATATTTATTTATTTTTATTTAGCCCATAGTAGGTATACTAGTTTAGTGAGAAGAAACAGAAATAAGGAGAGACTGAGGATAAGAGATGTAGCGAATCAGCTCATGGGGAAATATGAATAATTAATCATAACTAGTTATAATTAATTATAAACATTTAGATCCGCTGTAGATATTTACTTGACCTCTCAGGGTCAACTGTCTGTCAATTCTAAGAACGTTAATTTCCTGGTTAAGGGAAATAACTTTCTTACTGTACAACTCTACACAGAGCCTGCAGCATAAATCTGCATGATTAGGGACGCCAGTTATGAGTAAACAATGAACAACGTCAAGTGTTGGCACCCAGTAGGTTTATTGGGTGAGGGGTGTGTGAACGTTTGTTAATCTAATGAATAATTGATTTGTTAAATCAAATGAGAAATGGTGTGTCTGATTGGTCCAGACGCTACAGAGAGAACTTGGATAAAAATTTGTTGAAGATAAAAATAAACCCAAAGATGAAAACATTTTAATAAATATTATATATATAACATTAGGCCATGAAGACTGTTCCATGCTCAGCATTTAATTGATTTTTTTTTCTTTCTTTCTTTCTTTCTTTCTTTTTTATTTTTTATTAATATAAAATGTCAGCAAGTAAAGGGTATGCCTTAATCCATATCTTATGTCCTTTGAAATAAAATTTGCTAAGACAGGAGAGGCTGATTGTTCGGGAAAATGAACTTTTTAATTAGTATTGCTGTTTTCAGGAGAATTTTGTTGGAACAGCAGAGCTTATAGTTTGTTTTTCTCATTTCTCTGCAGGAGTTCACTGATTCAGAAGCCATACGGACGTTTGTGTTTAAAGATTTATTGTGTGTGGAGTTTGAAATGTTCCCTGTTGCTATCATGTCGCTATAAAGCCGCCAGGTGCTGGCATGTTTGCAGAGATGTGGGGAGATTGTTCCTTTGTATGTCTCCTACGTGGATCTCAGTGGACATTGGCATAGGAGAGGATTGGGAAAGGGGGACAGAGAGCGATTGAGCTAAGAGGATCGATCCCTTACAGTGTGTGTCAGACCGCATGTTATTTTTACACCTGTCAGGTACAATGCCCAGGTACGGTTAGCGCCAAGTAGGAAGTACCAGTGACCATGGAGACTGTCACTGAATCTAGGGCACGGTTTTGAATGTGTGTGATCTTGTGAAGCGGCCATGCTATCATTCTTGCACATGCTGGAAAAACAGTCCAAGCAGTAAGCTGCAAATCATCCAGCCCGTAAACAGCACTGCATCATGGAAAATACACACCTCATCCATATAACTCTAACCTGAAAGATTTAGAGTGCTTTAGCATATGCAGAAACTCATGCTGTAGCATTGCCATCCCATCCATTTAATTTGCCTTTCTTCCTCACCACTCCGTCTTGAGTCTCGTTTTCAGCATTATACTGAATATTTATACTCTATATTTAGAAGTAAAAACAATGTTTCTCACTACCAGTGTTTGGGAAGCTGCTTTGAAATTGTAGTTTGCCAAGCTAGAGGCTACTTGTGTATAGTTTGACTAAGTGTCTCAAGACTATTGTATTATATATTTAAAATAAATAAAATGTGTGTGTGTGTGTGTGTATGTATTATATACAGTGGGTACGGAAAGTATTCAGACCCCCTTAAATTTTTCACTCTTTGTTATATTGCAGCCATTTGCTAAAATCATTTAAGTTAATTTTTTTTCTTCATTAATGTACACACATCACCCCATATTGACAGAAAAACACAGAATTGTTGACATCTTTGCAGATTTATTAAAAAAGAAAAACTGAAAAATGCTCAGTATTTAGTAGAAGCTGTGTGTGTGTGCGTGTATTGTAATAATATAGGGGTCAGTAAGGTTTCCCAATGTTTTTGAAAGACATCTCTTATGCTTATACCAAGGCTGCATTTATTCTGCATACAGTAAAAACTGTAAATTGTGAAGTATAGCTGCAGTTTGTAATAACCATTTTGTATTTTAATATATTTAAAAAAGTAATGTATTCTTATTATGGCAAAGCTGAATTTTCAGCAGCATTACTCTAATCTTCAGTGTCATATTCAGAAATCATTCTAATATGCTGATTTATTGCTCAATACATATTTCTCATTATTATAAATATTGAAAACAGTTGAGCTGCTTAATATTTCTGTGGAAACTATGATTTTTATTTATGTATTTTTTTTTTCAGGATGAATAGAACATTCAAAATAACAGACATGTTTGGTAACACTTTGATTAATTTAATTAATCCTTAAGTATTCATTTTTAATTTTTAAATAAATATTCTTCTTATTATCAATGTTCAAAACAGTTGTGTTGCTTAATATTTGTGTGGAAACCGTGACCTTTTTTTTGCTATTCTTTGAATAGAAAGTAAAAAAAAAATAAAAAATTATTTGAAATATAATTTTTTTTAACAATCTGAATGCCTTTACTGTCCCTTTTTTTAAAATGTATGATTAACACTTCATTTCTTTATTTCTAAGAGATATTGTATTGAATACCAAATCGTTTTTTGCTTCCTTAATATTATGCGGTATATGTAATTTAATTTTTCCATCCTCTTCTCATTTGTCCTGTTCAGTTTATCTGTACATACTTGTTTTGTTTGCAACTTTTTCCAAGGCTGGAGACACAACGTCAGTCCTCAGGTTCATTCCAAGATAGCATCTTGCTCTCTGCTTGTATCGAACAAAATTGATGTTTTATGGCAGGTCAGGGCTTCACCGACTGCCTTGATGATTTGTCTTCAGCCGACCAGAGTTGATGGAACATCAGAGCCAAAATGATTGGTCCAAAATGACAATCAGGATTTCTGGCAGAGGATGGAACGAACGGCCTTAGCCAGCAGCAGACTGGACATGTTTGCCACTCAGTGACATCTTCTGACTTCAGCTTGTCTCAGAGTCGTCCCCACACTCCTAACCAGACCGGGCACCCTCTATTTCCCAGAATGCTTGTCAGGCCATGTTTCAGAATCAGAATCAGAATCAGAATGAGCTTTATTGCCAGGTATGTTTACACATACAAGGAATTTGTTTTTGTGACAGAAGCTTCCAAAGTGCAACAGAATGACAGTGACAGAACAAAAACGCAGATAAAAAAATTAAAAATAATAAATAAATAAAAAAAATCATATAAAATATTGAACAAGTAAATAAGGAATACAATATACAAATTGACAATTGTATGTACAGGTATATTACAATATATAGTTTTGTATGTACAGGTATATTAGTGCAAAATTGAAATGTAGACTAAGTATGTGTGTTAGATAAATAAGTGTGTAAGTTTATAAATAGTGTTGTGTGATCCACAGTTATTGTCAAGTGTTCATGAAATGGATGGCCTGAGGGAAGAAACTGTTCCTGTG
>NW_015651328.1:266437-270249 GCF_001515625.1 Sinocyclocheilus rhinocerous
TTATTTTAAAATTAATTTATTTTTTTTTTTTTTTATTGCACGGCTGCTTTCCCAAATACTGTCATTACCATCATGCAACACACATTTTAGAGTACAATAAAGCGAGTTTTATCAAAGAACAAGAGTTTAAAGTTCAGAAATGCCATTTAATACGATGTTTTTATTAGATATCATTACCAAACCTGCCAGTATTTAGCAATTTTTCTGTCTTGAACTGAATCAGTCATCAGAATCAGAATCAGACTCAGAATGAGCTTTATTGCCAGGTATGTTTACACATACGAGGAATTTGTTTTCGTGACAGAAGCTTCCACAGTGTAACAGAATGACAGTGACAGAACAAAAAACACAGATAATAAAAAATAGAACAAGTAAATAAGGAATAAAAATATATAAATTGACAATTTTATGTGCAGGTATATTACAATAGACAGTTTTGTATGTACAGGTACTGTATATTATGTGCAAATTTGAGGTGTAGACTGAGTATGTGTGTTAGATAAATAAGTGTATGAGTGAATAAATAGTGTGTGTTCCACAGTTATTGTCAAGTGTTCATGAAATGGATGGCCTGAGGGAAGAAACTGTTCCTGTGTCTGGACGTTCTGGTGCGCAGTGCTCTGTAGCGTCGACCAGATGGCAACAGTTCAAAGAGGGAGTGTGCTGGATGTGAGGGGTCCAGAGTGATTTTGCCAGCCCTTTTGCTCACTCTGGATAAGTACAGTTCTTGGAGAGAAGGGAGGGTTGTACCAATGATTCGCTCAGCAGTCCGGACTACCCTCTGTAGTCTTCTGAGGTCAGATTTCGTAGCTGAGCTGAACCAGACAGTTACTGAAGTGCAGAGGATGGATTCAATGATAGCAGAGTAGAACTGTTTCAGCAGCTCCTGTGACAGGTTGAACTTCCTCAGCTGGCGAAAGAAGTACAACCTCTGCTGGGCCTTTTTAAGTCTATGTGAGTGTCCCACTTCAGGTCCTGAGAGATTGTGGTGCCCAGGAACCTGAATGACTCCACTGCAGTCACAGTGCTGTCCATGATGGTGAGTGGGGGGAGAGCAGGGAGGTTTCTACTGAAGTCCACAGTCATCTCCACAGTTTTGAGCGTGTTGAGCTCCAAGTTGTTGAGACTGCACCAGACAGCCAGCTCTTTAACCTCCTGACTGTAAGCAGACTCGTCACCGTCCTGAATGAGGCCGATGAGTGTGGTGTCGTCTGCAAACTTCAGGAGCTTGACAGAGGGGTCTTTAGAGGTGCAGTCGTTGGTGTACAGGGAGAAGAGCAGTGGGGAGAGGACGCAGCCCTGAGGAGCTCCAGTGCTGATTATACGGGTGCTGGATGTGTATTTTCCCAGCCTCACTAGCTGCTGCCTGTCTGTCAGGAAGCTGTTGATCCACTGACAGACGGAGGTGGGCACGGAGAGCTGAGTTAGTTTGGGCAGGAGGAGGTTTGGGATGATAGTGTTAAAGGCCGAGCTGAAGTCCACGAACAGGATCCTCACATAAGTCCCTGGTCTGTCCAGATGTTGCAGAACATAATGCAGTCCCATGTTAACTGCATCGTCCACAGACCTGTTTGCTCTGTAGGCAAACTGAAGAGGATCCAGCAAGGGTCCAGTGATGTCCTTCAGGTGGGCCAGCACCAGTTTTTCAAAAGACTTCATGACCACAGACGTTAGAGCCACAGGCCTGTAGTCATTAAGTCCTGTAATTTTGGATTTCTTTGGGATGGGGATGATGGTGGAGCGTTTGAAGCATGAAGGGACTTCGCACAGCTCCAGTGATCTGTTGAAGATCTGTGTGAAGATGGGGGCCAGCTGGTCAGCACAGGATTTCAGACAGACTGGTGTAACACAGTCTGGGCCTGGTGCTTTTTTCCTTTTCTGCTTCCGGAAGACCTGGCGCACCTCGTCTTCACTGATCTGAATTGCAGGTGTGGGGGAGAGGGGGGTTGCTGGAGGTGTGAATGGTTGTGTGGAGAGGTGTTCAGGGCGGGTGTGGGGTGTTTTTTCAAACCTGCAGTAGAACTCGTTCAGATCGTCTGCCAGGTGTTGATTCTCCACAGTGCTGGGGGATGGTGTCTTGTAATTGGTGATTTCTTTTAGACTTTTCCACACTGATGCGGAGTCACTGGAAGAGAATTGAATCCTTATTTTTTCAGAATAATTCCTCTTTGCCACTCTGATCTCCTTTTCCAGTGTGTATTTAGCCTGTTTATACAAGACATTATTCCCCTTCCTGTGAGCATCTTCTTTGGCCTGACGGAGCTGTCTGAGTTTTGCAGTGAACCATGGTTTGTCATTGTTGTAAGTTAGATGAGTCCTGGTAGGAATGCACATGTCTTCACAGAAACTGATATAAGATGTTACAGTCTCTGTGAGCTCGTCCAGATCGGTGGCAGCAGCTTCAAAAACACTCCAATCAGTGAGGTCAAAACAAGCTTGTAAATCCTGCTCTGCTTCATTAGTCCATCTTTTTACAGTCCTTAATACAGGTTTAGCTGATTTCAGTTTCTGCCTGTAGGTCGGTATAAGATGAACCAAACAGTGATCAGAGAGCCCCAAAGCTGCCCGTGGAACAGAGTGATATGCATTCTTTATTGTGGTGTAACAGTGATCCAATATATTACTGTCTCTGGTGGGACATGTGATGTGCTGTCTGTATTTTGGCAGTTCACGGGAGAGATTTGCTTTATTAAAGTCCCCGAGAATGATTAAAACAGAGTCCGGGTGTTGTTGTTCTGTCTCTGTGATCTGATCAGCGAGTTTCTGTAAAGCGGAGCTCACGTGTGCTTGCGGAGGAATGTACACACTGAGGAGAATGAACGAGCAAAACTCCCGCGGCGAATAGAACGGCTTGCAATTAATGAAGAGCACTTCTAGATCTGAACAGCACATCTTCTTTAACACAGTTACATCTGTACACCACCTCTCATTGATGTAAAAGCATGTCCCGCCGCCGCGCGATTTCCCCGTTGATTCTGCGTCGCGATCTGCTCTAAACAGCTGAAAGCCCGGCAGACTCAACGCGCTGTCCGGAATGGCGTCTTTCAGCCAGGTTTCCGTGAAACACAGAGCAGCAGAGTTTGAAAAATCCTTATTTGTCCGGGAGAGCAGAAGAAGTTCGTCCGTTTTGTTGGGTAGAGAGCGGAGATTTGCCAGATGGATGCTTGGCAACGGCGTTCTGAATCCGCGCTGTCTGAGCTTCACGAGCGCGCCGGCTCGCTTCCCCCGTCTGCGCGTCCTGAAGCGCTTGATCAGCGCCGCAGCTCCCCCGACAACAATGTCCAGCAAAACATCAGAATAATCAAAACCGGTGAAATATCGGGTGGTGTGTACTTCCGAATGTCCAGCAATTCGTCTCTGGTGAAACTGATTGCAGGGATATAACTAAAGACAGGACAAACTAACAAAAACATAAAAACAACTGCGGAGCACGCCACGGAGGCAGCCATCACCGTCAGCGCCATCTTGCGATCTCCTTAATGAAGGTATCAGAACTGACTAGGTGATCTCTTATGTTGCGTCCCCTATAATATGAAAAAAGGGGAGGCTCCTTGAAGATTCTATATCCAATGTCATCAGCTCTCAGAACATGCCAGTGTTTATTGATGATAGACTTTATTGTCTGACTATGAACAGTGAAGGTTGTACAACACATATAAGGAGGTCTTTGAGATGTCTTGGATTGTGATTTAACTGGTGTAGATTTTACCTTCTTGTTACCTTCTTGATTTAAACTCAGAATTGCGAGATATAAACTCAGAATTGTGAGAGATAAACTCAGAATTGCGAGATATAAACTCAGGATTGCGAGA
>NW_015651328.1:274210-276459 GCF_001515625.1 Sinocyclocheilus rhinocerous
CGGCGTCCTGAATCCGCGCTGTCTGTGCTTCACGCGCGCGCCGGCTCTCTTCCCCCGTCTGCGCGTCCTGAAGCGCTTGATCAGCACAGCAGCTCCGCCGACTACAATGTCCAGCAAAACATCAGAATAATCGAAAACCGGTGAAATATCGGGTGATGTGTACTGCCGGATGTCCAGCAATTCGTCTCTGGTGAAACTGATAGCAGGGATATAACTAAAGACAGGACAAACTAACAAAAACATAAAAACAACTGCGGAGCACGCCACGGAGGCAGCCATCATCGGCGCCATCTTGACTATTATTGACATCAATATATCCTGACAATTTGACTCCACTGTGTTTTGAGCATTTTTCATGACATATTGCACAGCTCTGTGAATCACTCATTGCAGATATTGGAGATATGCCGCTTGATATGAAATGTTATTGATCATATAGTCTGTTTTGATATTAGCATTGGAGACTCCTACCACACATATAAACAGATTAGATTGATCAAAGGACATGCATTGACTGGGATGTCTCATTAGTTGCTGTGAATCAGTACATGAAAAAAGAAAACCGAATCTTTATTAGTTGGCTGTTACAAATGTTCAATATGTGAGGTGGGGTGTTTTATCACTGGCAAGTCAAGCTGGTGGGGTGAAAGTGAGTTGAGTTTAAAAAGTAATGTAGAATTTTTGTATTTTATGGCATACTAAAGTACTCTCTCTTGCTCTTTCTTTTGTTGTGTCCTGCAGTGTTGTTTTGGTCCCCATTTAATCCCATTATAAGAATAAAATAATTACGGATAAGGATAAAAATAGACATTCTTCAAAATACCTTAGAAGTTCCACATGAGAAAAAGTCATACAGGTTTGGAACAACATGAGGGTAAATAAACATTCACTTAAATAAAACAGAGTATGGTTTGTAGCATCATGAGAAATATTTAATATTATGAATTTAGTATTACTTATTACACTTCCATTTAAAAGACTGGGGTCTGTAAGAATTGTTTTTAAAGAAAATAATAATAATAATAATAATAATTATATATATATAGTTGAATTGATTAAAACTGAGAGTAAAGACTTTTTTTTTTGAGCACCAGATCAGTATATTAGAATGATTTCTGAAGGATCATGTGACACTGAAGTTTGGAGTTAAAATAAAATTTAAAATAGACAACCATTATTGTAAAATTTTAATAATATTTACAATATAACCATTTTTTACTATATTTATTTTATTAAATAAATGCAGCCTTGGTGAACATAAATCTTACATCTAAATGGTAGTGTATACTTTACTATTTGTTAAAAAATGTTTGGAGTATGACATAATATCCTGTTGCCCATATTGGTGTTGGTTCCCCTGGAATAATTTCACATTCTTTAAATCTAGTGTGACCAGATCAGACTTTCACAATCCTGCTCTCTGACTCACCACTGCTTTGATTACATGTTCCTCAGTGAGGTCCAAACTGTTCCTGTCAGTTTGATGAGAAATCTAGGGGAATGATGGGAACAAATTCTAGAAAAGGTAAGAGGGAGACAGGGTTATGATTGCTGATGATGAAAGGATGATAAACACAGCGTTTAGGCAGCAGAAAATAAGACATTTGCAGAAGCAGCATCTCTAAGGAGACTGTCCGCTCCTATGGTCAGTGTTTTATTTCACTTCTCTCCAGTCCTGGGCATAAACACAGGTTTCAAGTGTGCTGTTTATTGCTGTTTTCCTTGGTAGAGTACTCCAAAGGGAAGGGCAGATTGCACACTTGAATGTTGTGGATATATGCTGTGACGTCTAAACTGTTCCCATTAGTATGAAGGGTAATAAAATGTCTGCATAAGTACTTTCAATTTTACTGTGAACTCTGAATTGACCTTCCCTTAAAACAGATGCACATCTGTACATTTGACTGACTCTCCAATCATTGACTGTACATATGCTCGGATGTTTGGAGGTCAGCTTCCTCTCTGTGCATGAGTATGATGTAGAATGTCTCTAGAATGTAAATAATCACAAACACACAGCCTCTGCACTCATCTGAAGGTTTTAGATGCAGTTAGTGTCTTTCTGTCTAGTTGTCCATAACAGTTTTGTGGTCTATGCATGTACCAAATGCTGTTCTTTACACTCAAGGAAAAGTAAATAAGTTAAAAATAACAACAACAACAAAAGCATTTTAACCTCTATTGGTTTATAGGTGTTGACAGATGAATGTGAATATATATATATATATATATATATATATATATTTTTT
>NW_015651328.1:280098-291469 GCF_001515625.1 Sinocyclocheilus rhinocerous
TATATATATATATATATATATATTTTTTTTTTTTTATATATTTATATAGTGTGATAACTTACTGGTGTTATAGTTACTGCCATGTTTGATATTTGCTTTAATCACTCTTACTTTGGTTACTGGTGTTATTTACAGCCATCGCAAGAATATAAATCAGCCCTGATATTGTTTATTTATTCATACAGACTGGGATTTAGTTGCTACAGTAGTCTGTTGTATAAAAAAAGCTGTTTGACAGTCACCTGTTAGTAAACATAGTTGTAACGCTGACTATGTGAACACAGCCTGTTTGTCTTACTCTAGCTGTCTCTTTCTTTCAGTTGTTATGTTTACGAAGGCTGTGGATTTTCAAACCTGGCATGTAAGTTCTCATCCAGGTGGTGGCATTCCATGGCTTCCATGACAGTGTCTCATGTGACCTCCTCTGGTTATGCCACATGCCCTGTTAGTAGAGCGAACAGTTCAATTTCTGAGATGGAAATCATCCAGAACTCCCTTGAGCTGACCTGCTGAATTATATAAAGCTGGGATGTAAAAGGTAATATTACTACTACTATTACTATTAAAATAATAATATTAATAATAATAATCTGTTAATTTTGCAGTGGCGTAATTTTTCAGAGCTATATATGGCTTATTTATAGTTCTCTACATAATTGCTTAATATTTCGTTTAAGAATTAACTTTTGTTGTTGTTGGTCTTTACTGTGGTCAACAGGGGAAGAAGAAATACGTTTTTCAATGTTGAAATAATTAATTTTGTTAGTGGTTGATGCTCCTTTTTTGTATTTGTTGTCAGCAGCCACTTTTGCAGGTTACAAAGCACTTTCTATTACACACACACACAGACACAAAACCTTTGAATTGTAGGATATCTTTGTTTAAATAGCAAGCAGCATCTCAGCAAAGGGCCAGTGTATGTATTTTCCAGAGACTGATTTTTTGACCAAGGTAAAGCATAGTCATCTCCTCAATAATGCTTAATTTTACTGGATTATATTGGTTTTTATTCTTCCAAAAGCAGAGTTCAGACCATAGTGTTCAAAGAGAAGGAAATCATGTTTGAATGGCATTTAAGGGACTGGTTGGTCTACATCATACATCTTGCCATATTTACTGCATTTACTCGACATTTGTTGAAATGCATAAGCTGTATTGTGTTGCAGGCAGTGTTAAAGGGGTCATATGATGTTGCTAAAAAGAACATTATTTTGTTTATTTGGTGTAATGAAATGTGTTTATGTGGTTTAAGGATCAAAAACCACATTATTTTCCACATACTGTACATTATTGTTTCTTCTCTATGCCCCGCCTTTCTGAAACGCGTCGATTTTTACAAAGCTCATCGGTCTGAAAAGCGAGGTGTGCTCTGATTGGCCAGCTATCCAGTGCGTTGTGATTGGCCGAATACCTCAAGCGTGTGACGGAAATGTTACGTATATACTTACCATATTGTGATGAGACAGCGACGAGACAAAAACATTAAAACCCATTATAAATTAGGCATTTGTTGCATCCAGTGGGGACATAATTACGGATTATAATGACTTATACATACTGTCGTTTTACACATTGTGTTGCATCGCGCCGCGTAAACATAAAACCATGTCTGCATGTGTGATCGGAGAAATGACAAACAACAAGCACATTGCTCAGAACTCGCGTTTGAATCGTCAGTGGCAAATCCTTTAAATATAAAAAAACGTACTTACAGGCTGTGAGTCAGAAGCACCAGACTGTCCGTGCAAAGTTGGAACTGCCCAACTTTATAGAAACAGCCTTTGTGCCATGTCTGCATTTGTGATCGGAGAAATGACAAACAACAAGCGCTACTCTACACTGCTCAAAACTCGCGTTTGAATCGTCAGTGGCTAATTCTTTAAATATAAAAAACGTACTTGCAGTCTTTGAGTCAGAACAGCCGGCATTGTAGTCTACTCAACCAGGATCAGGAAACAGTCCTCCATAAAATGCGCTGCACACATCTGAATATTTGGGTTGAACTGTTCTGGAACACTGTTGTAAATACAACTTAACCACTGATTTGTAGTCGTGTCCTCTGTTGGAAGGCCAAACATCACTTTCACCAACGTCAAACACGGCTAAAGTGAGGGCATGAGAACGGCACAGCCGGCGGATTCGACGAAGGAGCGGCCGGCGGGCTTGTGGCAACCACATGTGACGACCCCGGGCTGGACTCTGCTTCGTCCACGGTGAAAGCCGATCCGGCGATCCACAGCACGAAGTTGATGTATTTCCTCAGCGACCAGCACGGATCAGCTCTAGGCATGACGAAGCGGATATCGTCCTCTTTTGGAAGGCCAAACAAAGTAGTTTCGCTAACGAAACACACAGCGTCTTCACGACATCGCGGCGGCGGCGGCAACAGCGAGAATAAAAGTTACGCCTTCTTTCTTTGCGTGAACATTTGGGCGGCGTTATGCAAATCTTCCCACATCGTGATGTAGACATGTGTGGGCGTGTTAGAACGAGCCGTTTTAGGTAGGCTTGGTTGACTCTTAACTCTTATAAAGAATATCTATTTGGATTTGAGACTTTAGTCTTTGCAACTTTACAGATCTTCTTTATGTACCAAGAGCTTGTAACACTCCAAAGAGAAAGGAAAAATTTAAATCGCATCATATGACCCCTTTAAATCCTATGGACAGTGTATGTGCCCCAAGGAAGGACAGATACTTACCTTAGCAAGATGTATTCAGACCTACACACACTAATCAAACCTTGGCTGAGAGGATCCAAACAGCTTTACCGCAGCCTGTCTGGAAGACAAAGAGTGACCTGAGTGGCTGGAGACATAGATAGTTTATAAAATCACAGCGAGTGTGGTCGCTTTTGTTGTGCTGTTTCTGTCGGAAAAGAAAAGTGATCTGAGCCGTAAAGGGACTCTGACTGTGAAAGTGAAAGGGTTTTAAATGTGGAGCTACACAAACAGGTCTGAGGGAGAGTTTGAAAAGCTTTTTGTGGAAAATAGTAATGACTTCATACCAGAATTTCAGTCTATACCAATCCAGTGAAATCTCACAGTTCAATACTAGTTTTGATAAAAACTAGCAAAAGCAAAAAACAGCAAAAACTAGGAACTAACAATAAAATTAAATATGAATATAAATATTAAGTAACTGAATCAAAGGAATGTAGCCTTTAAGTAGCTGCCAATGAATACAATATTTCTTATATTTTTTAAGTAATTGTACAAGTAAACAGTAATTAATAATTACAAATTATTAAAGAACAGTAAGTGGTTGTGTCTTCGTCAATATTATTGTTTGAATAATTTTAACTTAATTTGAACTTTTAATTGATGGTTTTTATTTTAATAGGTGGCAGCTGGTCTAATGTGTTCATTTACATTCACAGGCAAACAGACGGTTTACATGAATAACTCACAAAATGGCAATTTTTACCAAGAGGTGCATTTGACCTTTTTGAATATGCATGTACAATGGCATCATTTATTTATGTATCCATTTATTTATTGTTTTTAGCAAGTATTTTCCCTTAATTTTAGTAATATTACTTTTGACATCCCTTCATTTTCAGAAGCAAAGTAGGAATAAATCAATCGGCACTCTCTAACTTCAGCTAATACAGTTATTAAACCTTTTATTTATGTCATTAAATGTCAGAAACAATTAAGGGCACACAGAAATAAATCATATGTCCATCTTTCTGGGAGTACTGGCAGAGTAGAGTTTAGACTGGCAGTGCACAGGCTTTGGAGGTGAAAACTGGAGGTAAAATAGGTAAGAAATGAAGAACACAAAAGAGAGGGTGGTAGAGTAATGTGGAAAGAGGCAGACCGGCAAACTAAAAGGCCATTTATTTCACCGGAGAGCTCAGTGGTGTGTGTGTGTGTGTGTGTGTGTGTGTGTGAGTGTGGAAAGCCTTTCAAAGACTAAGACGTCAAACAGTTCAACAGTTCGGTTCTTTTTGTGATGTAGTGTATTATTTCTGATGCACTGTCAAGTCCAACGGGAGCAGTTAATATTGATTGTATGTGTTTACAAGCATGCGCACACACTGCTGTACTCGAGAAAACAATATAACCACATTGAAGGGTTTGCCGTGCTTTATTTGACTGAAATGAGTAAACAAAAGTCCTACATTCTCATAACTTGTAGCATGATACATACAGTTCATTCAAGCATTATATATTCTTTCTCATTTCTTTCATATAGTCGCTAGACTTTGTTCTGTTCTGATCTTCTGCAGTCCCCAAGAGATTTATGTATTTCTGTTCACTATTTTGATGTGCTGTTGAATGAGGAAGTCATTCATATGATAATCTTTTCCTAGTGAACTTCAAATCATTCCACATGCCTCACTGTGCACGCTACGCAAATGACTGCTACCTGTAAATCCCCTCAATTAGAGGATAAAGAGTTTTTGAAGGACCCTCATTTGTCTGAATGTGACCCTCCTTAAGTATTGCTTCAGCTTACATTTAACAGGCTCTAGGATTTGTGGTTGAATGCAATGATTTAACTAGTCCATAACATAGATGTCTGACGTCTGAGTTTTGGTGGAGTGTTCACATTCAAGTAAGAATTCATTGCGAACAGCCCTGAAACCTAAACCTTTTTTTTTTTTTTTTTAGTTATGTTTATGTTTATATTTAGTAAATGTTTTATCATTGTCATTGTCATTATCTTTTCCCCCCCATTTTTTACTGACTTAAAGTGCATATAAGTTTAGTCTATGAAATTGAAACTTTATAAATCCTAGTTGATTAAAAATAGTTTAAAGTCATTGTGTTTTAAATTGTTGCAGAATAAATGTATTCACATCACTTCTGTCTAGCCTGCAACATCGTGCCATTTTGTACAGGTGTAAGTTTAATACTCTGTTTATGTTGTTTATATATCTGATCAATTTCATATGTATAGAATATGTTTTGCCAAGTTAATTACCCACTAGTAAAGCACTTCATTTTACCAGTGTTCATTCACTGTTCAGCTTCAGTTCATGCAGGCCTGTCCACAACATAGAATTCATTCATTCAAATAATCCAATCATAGTCATTCTAAATTTTTGTTATTCTAAAACATTGTTAGTGCTAATATCTTGCGGCCTTTTCTCATCATATTTTCAGTATGTTTTATTTAAAATCTTAAAATAAAATCTTTGTTATTTGCTGAATTATTTATTTTTAATTTAAATTATAATTTTTTTGCTTCTGAGATAAACGCTGGTGTCATCCCAAAGTGATCTGAATGTTTTTCAATTTTAATCTGGCAATGGAGATATTGGTACTTTTGTTTCTTTGCCTAGGTAAATGCTGACCCTCCAACCAGATCAACTACCTGGATGACTAATAATACTGAGTAGTCGTACAATCCCTGCATGTGTTCAGCTCAAAGACCCTTCGACATGACCCACTGGTGGATATGATTTATTCATGGGTTGGCGTTCATGTAATCTATATGAGGGCATGTGGTAAGGGTAGACAGGTTTGACATGCTGTCCATATAGAAAGGCTTGAACATGTTCTCTCTGGACCTATCCATGGAGTGGAGATGTTGGAGGAGTTGTTGAAAGAGTGAACTCACTGTGATTGGCAGGACTATGGGAACAGTTTTCTACCAACCTTTCATTTGAATATATGCATGTAAAGAAACACAATCATTAAGGCTAGGCCAGTTCACAAGCCAAAAGAAAAAACACTTACCAGTTAAGAAAGTTTATGAGCATCAGGTGCTTCGGTCACATAAATTCTGCCGAGTTTTTGAATGGTTGTATACGACAAGACGATAATTCTTCCATCGTGCAAATTATGGTCATTTTCGTCAGTTAAGGCTCGTTAGCATTCGGCCTGCTTTAAATCAGACACAGAGATGCAGTGCGGTAAGATCGCATTTATTTGAATTAATTAATTATATAATTTATTTGAATTAGCGAGAAAGAGAGAGAGAGAGGGATGGAAGTTGCGTGTGTGAACCTGCGTCTGCGCGCCTCTCTCTACAAGCAATGAGGCTTAGTTACTTCAAAAACAGCGATTTTACCCCCTCATTGCAGAGAAATATAAAGTTGCGAGTCAGTAGCCTGTCGAAGCTATTTTACTAATAAAAGTTTCCATGCTGTGTTGTCGTTGTCGTGTGCACTAATGTGTGTGCGTGCGTCTATGAAAGCAGCGTAGCCTAGGCTACTGCATATAGTTTTAGTTTAGCTATAAACCCGAGCCCGACCCGAACCCGAAGCTATTCATTAAACATTAACCCGAACCCAACCCGAAAGTATTTCGGGACCTGTCGGGCTCGGGTCGGGTAGCAGACCTCTAGTTTGTGTTAGTCTTGTGGGATCAACAATGTTGTTATTTCTGGCACAGCATTCACATTTAAGGTTTAGACTTAGAGTTCATAGCAAATCTCAAAATGAAGATTCATTTTTCATACTGTACATTATAATGTTGTGATGCCTAAATTTGCTAGTAGCATGATTGGTTTAGTTTTTAGTGATTTATTTTTAATGTGGGCATGGAATCTATTTTCTAACTGCATGTTATTGATCTTAGTGTGAATAATTCATGCATAAATGTTTCATGTCTCAGTGAAAATGACAGACTTAATTTGGTGATGTATGCCAGACTTCTCAAATCATTTAGTCCACTGAAACCTGCTTGTTTCTTAAATTTGACCTCAAACTCACATTCAGATCTGCCTCCATCCATTCAACAACTGATGGATAGAACCAAGTCACTGTATGGAAGAAAAATCTGTAGCTACGTGTTACATCACAACTAGTGTTGAATTTTAATTGTGGGACTTATTGTGACAAAACCATTGTTAATTCAACGTATTCTTGCATCCAACACACAACAAATGCACTAATGTTTGTCTTGAAACATGATGAAAGTTTGGGTTACACTTTATTTTGATAGTCCACTTTAGACATTCTATTAACTATAAGTAACTTTGTAACTACATGTCAACTAATTCTCATTAATTTGCAACTACATGTCTACTAACTCTCAGAGTAGACTGTTAGGGTAGGTTTAGGGTTAGTAGAATACGTTGACAAAGAAAGTGTTAGAAGATATTAAGCAGACAGTCTACTAATACTCTACTAACTGCTAGTTGACATGTAGTTACAAAGTTACTTACTGTTAATAGAATGTCTAAAGTGGACTATCGAAATAAAGTGTTACCAAAGTTTGATGTAAGAATCGTCTGTATACACCCTTCAATCCTCAATTGCTTGAACTATTGTATATCTCAGGGAAGACGAGAAGATCTGAGTAGAAAGGAAGAGCGAGAATACGATTATTGCATCCGCTGGTGTCAGAATGACACACCTGAATAAACACACACATCTATGCACACACACACCACACACCGCAGTGAATGTGCATATGCTTGTAAGTTCTTATCTCACGTCCACACACTCCCGTTGAAGGAATCAACTGGGATACACACACACACCTCCACCCGGTTTCCCCACTGTTAGCGTCGCATCACAACCACGTAATCCATCTCTCTCACACATGCACACCTACACGCTCCGACACATTTGGATTTGTCTCTCTGTGGGTCTCCCACAATGCACGGCTCTCAGTGTGGATGAAATCCGTCTTTCCCCAACACAGCTGTGATCATGCCTTATGCATCTTTTTGTTTTTACTTCTCTGTCTTTTTCCTTCCATGTTTTATGGCTCGTTTCCTCACTCATCTTTGTCTCTAAATCCTGGCCTTGCAAACAACAAAGAACGACTTTGGCTCAAACTAGCTATCCACCCAATCCTCTTTCTTAGCTTCAGTCTTAGTCGGAATGAAATGTTTTACTCTACTCTTGTTTCTCTCCACCCTCTCATTCCCTCTTTCTCTGTATCTATATGTACTGTAAATTGGCTTCCAAATCATTGGCTCTTATTAAGGCGTGTTTACTGAAAGGCCATACAGATATTTCTTACCTTCATACCTGACTTCTCCCTGCAGCAGCCTGGAAGGTTGAGTCCCAGCGTGTTACTGTAGTCTCAGATAAGGAGGGAAGTGAAGTAATGGAGAAGGCTTGCCGGGAGAATAGAAAGAGAGAATTTTACTTGAGTCACTAACTCCAAGTGTCCCGTGGATATGTAATTGCAGTGGCAGTGTAGAGTCATGATTATCTTTGTTATGCGGTCAATATATGGCAGGTTAGCATAGCTAGCTCACTACTTGTGTATTGTAACTGCACCATCTGAATCCAAACAGCATCTTGTCATTCAGAACAGCTGTTTAATCTGAATGACATTTTTGAAAACAACATTTAGCATATAAAACTTTTTTTTTTTTTTAGCTTATTTTATAGTAGATATTTTATCAGTATTTGATTCTTGTTAGAGGACTTGAAAACGTGGAATGAAATAAAATGTGGATTTTTTTCCCCCAATATGGATTTTTAATTGCATGCTCATTTTCCCACCTTTTATATTTAGATTACCTTCACTGTCATCTAACACTCACATATAATTAATCTTTAAAAAAAAATAATAACAGTTAATTAAATGTCAAATGTACTCTTTATTAAATCTCAAAATGAATATCCATTTTTTGTATGTTGTAAAGTCTGTTCACACCAAGAATGAACTATAAAGAAAACTATATTAGTCACCAATGCTCAATAACATTGTACAACTTTTTTTAGTTGTTGTTTGTTTTTTTGTTTTCCATTCATCATTAATCAGCTGAAAAAAAAAGTTCTGAAAGTGATTCCAATAATTTCATTCCCACATCATGTCATTATAGCTGTGGTGTGGACTTTGTATTTTCATAGCATGAAAATGTTAATTAAGACTTTATAATTAGCGTTTGGTGTGAACCTTGGTGTGAACTGGCCTGTAGTGGCTAAATATACTTATAGCATATAAAAAGATATAAACAATTTTATAAGTGTTAAGTGTTTATATATATATATATATATATATATATATATAAATAAACTACGGATTGTAATATTGGACATATGACATTGGCATATGCCAAGAATATAATATCAGATCAGTGTAACATTTTTATTTATTTATTTTTCTTTTTTTCCCCTGTCAGCTGCCTATGATATACCTCCTTGATGCATACAAACACACACACACACACACACACACACAGATTTATTTACAATAGCAAATACTGAAGTCACATTGCAGACTTGGCCCTGACCACATCAATTTATGTTGACAAGGAAATACATACATAAATAAACACACACCTATAATTGTGGCGAGTAGGTCACACATGCTGCGGTGTATAGTCATAAATAGCCCTGTGCACACATGTACTCGTGTACACACTCAGGGTTTGGGGACATGTGTGCATAAAACATGGATAGTCAGAGGAGAGAGATGTGGGCATGAAGACGCATAAATCACTTCCTTTGTGTGGCTCACTGAGTCAGATGGAATCACCACATCAAGGATATGTGAACACACGCACTTAGACACAACATAGTACACAGATAGTACACAGATTCAGTGACTAAAAAAATCACCCACATTAATTTAAATTAAACCACAATAATGCTCATACTGTATCAAAAGCATACAAGCGCATAGAAACATTTAGATTTCATCATGTCAACAAAACCCACTGTTCTCTACCGAATATTAATAGAATGAAAAAGAAAAAAAGAAAGGAAAATTCTGTCAATGTCATTCCAAACCTGACTTGCTTTCTTCTGTTTAACATTAAAAAATATATATTTTGAAGAACGTTCTGGTCACATTTTCATGCAACTGCAATGAAGGAGCATTGAAGGTTTCTAGCTTCAAAAAGGACACAAAAATACCACAAAAGTGGTTCATATGACGCATACCCTGCACTCTCAGAAAATGTGTTCAAGTCCCTTGAATAGCTTTTCGTGAGAAACAGCCCTGAATTTGCATTGTTATTCTCAAATATCTTTGCTTCCAATAAGTTATTAACTGCTATGTTGTGTTGTGTTGTACTCGAGAACCAAATCAGTCAGATTTTTGAATTAATCATTTAGACCTCTTTCGTGAACTGGATTAACTGATTCATTGAACAGATCTGATTCAAAAGAGCAGTTTGCTCACTTATGTAACATTGCTGCTGCTCTTATGAACTCTTTTGAATGATTCAGTCAGAATCAGTCAGATTTTCGAACGAATCATTTAGACCTGGTTTCTGAACTGATTCATTGAAAAGATCTGACTCAAAAGAACAATTTGTGCTACTTCTCTCATGAACTCTAATCCATGAGGTGAGGTAGTGCGAATGTCAAGAATTTCAGTGAAAAGCATCTCTAGGTGAATTATTCATTTTATATACTATTGAAAGCAATGGGGAACAGGAGAAAGGTCAGTTATCTAAAGTTTTACTTTTCTCTCTCTCTCTCTTTTAATATCTCTATTGATTCTTTATGCTTGTTTCTACTGCCTGTCTAACTCTAAATCCCATTGCACTGCTCTGAGTTCCAGTCATAATTGTGTTATGGGAGAGGCCCAGCACAGTGTGCTGAACTATGGCTTTTGTATTATTTACTCTCTATTTGTACCTTCATGGC
This sequence comes from Sinocyclocheilus rhinocerous, assembly GCF_001515625.1. NCBI lineage: Eukaryota > Metazoa > Chordata > Actinopteri > Cypriniformes > Cyprinidae > Sinocyclocheilus > Sinocyclocheilus rhinocerous. The sequence goes on from NW_015651328.1 coordinate 290,614, forward strand.
AGTTGAGAATGGATAGATGCTTGTTATAATAACTGTCCACCCCTACTGGAGACTGATGGACAGGTCGTTTTTACCACTCACAGAACTCTGCGGAGCGTGGGAGAGCTGGAGAGGAAGGATGTGGACTGAATTGTTGGGGTTTTAAAGTTGTTGATGTTGCTGTGGAGAGCCAGGCTGAGGGGTGTCAGGCGTCTGCTGGAGATGCATCGCTGCCGTGCCGTGCTGATAGATTCTCTTGTTGATGGTGCTGCCGATTTTTCTTCTGCTACATCTGTTTTATGTCGAGCTGGCTGGTACGGTGCCTCGCTGCAGTTTGTTTCAAAGCTAAGTGTTTTAGTTTACTTTGAGATGTACTTTTCACAAAGTGTTACCAAAATACACAAATGGGCCCTTTTATTTACAGCTGCTTTCAAAATCAGGTTCACCTGACAAAAAAGAAGTGTTTCTTTGAATGTGTTTGCATAGGACACATTTTTGTGTATTGAAAAACAGCTGGATGGAACAATGTGGTCCTGTGCTGTTATATATATTTCTTTATAATAAACTTTATAAAACTGTTTTTCAGACACCTCTTAACACTGTAAAGCCTGTCATAAAATAATAGTCAGATTATTATTATTATTATTTTTTATGGAAGAGTTTATTGAATCTTTATATAATTTGCATGCTAATTAAACCACCACTTCTAAAAAAATTGTTTTTAAATCAATAAATATATATTTCATTTATATATTTTTTATATTTATGTCCATTTATATAATATCTTATTTAAAATGTGTTTTAATAAATAAAAATGATTTAATTTATTTGTACATATTTTATATAAATACAATATGATTTTTTATTTATTTTATAC
>NW_015651328.1:291760-297453 GCF_001515625.1 Sinocyclocheilus rhinocerous
CACTTTAAGTTAATCTTTAAAAACACAAATAATTTAATTAAACACTGTTACACTGCTAAATGTAATATTTAGCAAATGTTAAAACTAATATCCATTTTTATACTGTACGTTATAATTTTGTGCTGCCTGAATTCACATAATGGTTGATTTATTTTTAATCTATTTAGTCAATTTATATAATTTTTTTATCAAACTTTAAAACCTTTATAAGCTATATTGTAAAAATGATTATTGACCATGTTTTTTATATAATACGAAAAACTGGTTGATCTTGCTAATCGACTAGTCAGTTGTGACCCATGTCTAATGTAAAGCGAGTTTGCCTTAACTGATGAATGCGGTTTAGCGTCTTTAAACACCCAAGCTCAGTATTGGATGTTCAGCATACTGAGCTATACTTGAACACATGTGAGTAATACAGACACACCGCCAGGCCGTTTAATTAAATGGCTTCAATTTGAGCTAACCGCTTAAATTCATTTCCGGCTTCCAAGAACAAGCTGTGAGAGTGGCGGAAACATAATTCAGCCTCTCATTTAGTGCTAAAGTGCTAGCATCAAATACATGTGCACACACACACACACACCGGATGGTGGAAAGTACAGTTGGCTCTCAAGGGGAAATGTACAGAAGACGTCCCAGGATGCTGAACATCTGTTTAGCGTGCTGGACTCTTAGGCAGGTTACACACCACACTGCCGCAGCCATCTCTAGAGAATCCTGCTTTACCACATGACTGAGTTTCAGCTTGAGAATAAAATATCGACTATGAGAAGAAACCAAGGTTTGTACTGTAACATACTGTATATAGATTGAGCATCTCTTCAGTGCTTCTACTGAAAAAAGAAAAGGCGTTTGAAGCATAATTAAATAATTAATTCGCCTGAACATCATGTAATTCCAGTCCTTAACAATATAAATGAGCTGATATTGGAAATTTCAAATTTCTCCTATTTCTCTTATTTTTGTATTTATATAACCTAATTATCTATTTTTGGTGTTGTATATCAGGGGTGCCCAATCCTGTTCCTGGAGACCTTCTTGCAAAGTTCAGCTCCAAACCCGATTAAACACAACTGAACCAATTAACTGAGATCTTCATAATTACTTGATAATTACAGAAAGGTGTATTGGAGCAAGACTGGAACTGAACCAAATAAATCATGTTCATTTAAACTTTCTATAATCCTGAAAAAAAATATTATGGTTTCCAACAAAACAGTAAACAACTGCATATTGGAATGATTTTTGAAGGATCATGTGACACTGAAGACTGGAGTAATGGTTGCTGAAAATTCAGCTTTGCCATCACAGGAATAAATTACTTTGTAAATTAGATTAAAATCGAAAAACATTTTTTTAAACTGCAAAAATGTTTCACAATATTACTGTTTTAACTGTATTTTTGATTAAATAAATGCATCATTGGTGAGCAAAAGAGACTTTGGAACAGTTGTGTACAGTATATTGGTGTTACCCTACCTGTATGTTTTTTTTTTTATGACTTCAGTGAGTTACATGTTGGTCTTTTCCTCATACAGTGCTTAGCATTCAAGTCATATGGACTACTTTGATGGTGCTTTCATGTATATTTTGTGTTCATTTTAATGCTTTTAAAGCTTTAAAGCTCCAGTCCCCATTCCCCAGTTTTCTGAATTGTTCCTGTTGTGTTACACATAATGTAAGAAAGACAGTCATACGAGTTTGGAAAAACATGTGGTTCCATAAATGATAAAAAAAAAAACACTACTATTCCTTTAAATCTTGAAAGGCCACAGTACTGTATGATGCCTCCGTTTACTCTGAAGCATGGTCAAGATGAAGACTAATGAAGGGTGGGCTGTTTCCTTCTCAACATGTGGATGTTATTGGATGCAGGCTGGACTCTCTGTGAAATGTGGCTGGAAGGAGCTGGGTGGTGGTTAATAGAGATGTTATTGTGAGAAAATTGAGAAACGTTATTGAGAAATGTGCTGAAATGCCTTGAATCAAAGACATAAGAGCTCATAGGGTTCTTCAACCCAGAATTTGTGTCTGATATTAAGATAAAGGACGTGCTTGTTTTATCTCTATCATACTGAACCACTCTCTTCGCCCTTTGCCGAGACAGTGGCGTAGACCTGCATAGAGAGGCAGAGTGAAGGGAGGCGTAGGAGTGAGATACAAAAAGCAAGCAGAAACAACCCCCCGCCTTTCCTGACACCACTATTGTCTTTTCCGTGACAGAGTAAATTAGTGTGATCGTCTGCGTGCGCGTCTGAGCTATCATAAGCATATTAACACAGGCCCTGTGGGAAGTGCTGGTAATCAGGTCTGTTTGACAGAGCCAACAGGGGGAAGTCTCTAGAGTATCCATCCATCCCATGCGCTCCAATGTATATGATGCAGCTCTCTTTGCTAATGAATGCCTGTCTTCCTTTCTTATGCTGTACTGTATGTTTTTCTTTCTCACAGTTTATTTTGTCTCTTTGTTTTCTTGTTCTCACAAAGTCTTATACTCTTTAGCTTCTATATTTAGCTTCTTAGTGTGTATCCTCAAAAATTTTAACTGTTCTAGTAGAAATTGGTCGACTATATATGTTACTTATTATAACTACACAAACAAAAAACAAACAAATAAATTGTATTTAATATATTAAATACAATTTAATAATTATTTTATTAATTAAAATAATGTATATTTTATATAATATATTATATAAAGTTTTATATAATATAAAATAAATACATTTATTACATCTATACATCTATAAATTTATTTATTTAAATTTTTATTTATAATTATTATAAAATTAATTGTATAATTATTATTTAATAAAAACACTTTAAGTTCTTATATGAATAAATGTAAATATGTAATTATCGATTGTTTAAATTATTTTTAGAAGTGGTGGTTTAATTAGCATGCTGTGCTTTAGCTGTTATAAAGTTGTCTTTAAATTCATCTCTTGTAATGCACCATTGCTACAGTCATACGATGTTTGTGTTGTGTTTCACAATGTTTTTGGAGTGCCTTTCTATGAGCTTTGCATTTTTAAGAGGCTGTGTCAAGTTAAAGTTCGTTTAGAGAGTCGAATTCTGTCTTTTGAAAATATTTATTACACATCCATATAGTAAACGCAGTACATTTAGTTTAAACCTTTCTTTGTTTAGAATCTATTTTTGAAGCATTCAGTTTTAAATGCAGGTCAAATGTTTTGTGTCCTACATTATTCAAATGCATTTGTATCTTTATAGTATCTGCATTTAAAATCCCATCCGCACTGACCTGTGAACTACTTTTCGCAGCAAAATAATGGAAACGTAAACACACAGTCTGTGGGGTGCTTCATTCTTTACCTCTTGACTAAGATGAATTTAGCATTGGGTTTTAGGAACAGGTATAAATCATGATCCCCCCACCCCCCCAAACAATTTTTTTTTTTTTTAGTTCATGTTGAGGATGTGCTTCATGATTGTGAATTATTCTAAGCATCCATAAATGCTCATGGTAATTTAGAAAGAGCCTCAGAGAATCCACTTGTTTTCTAGTGTTTTCTTCCTTCCGTTCTTCCTGCTACATCTTATGAAAATCCTCTTTTCCTGCATATGCCTGTGGAATTTATTAGCAACCCACGCAGCTCATCTTTTCACACACTCAGAGCAAAAGGTCAAGTCGACCAATCTGCTCCAGAGAAGAGAGTGCCACATGCTGAATGAGTGTACTGGGCACTCTATACATTAGATACAAACACATTCAGCATTAAAAGAGCAAACATTTAAGAGAGACAGAGAGAGAGAGAGAGAGATTGGTCTCCATGCGTAATTGTAGACATATTTTCAGAAAATTACTGTACAGGAGAGATTGTATGGAAGCCCTTATATGGAGATGGTTTGGATATGTTGTATGCTAATTACTTTGGACACGCCCTCCTTCATTTATATTTAATGTTGATTCATTAACATTAGTTTGAACAAGTGTGTTTTTTTTTTACTCTCTCTCTCCTCTTTCTCTGTGCAAACTTTCTCTGTGCACAAATTAAATGAGACACACCTAACTTTTGTATGAAAGCCTGTTAACACCATGGTTAAAAAATAAAAGAAGGTAATTGTGACTTTTTATGCCATAATTTAGACATAAACCCATAATTGCAAGATATAAACTCAGAATTCTGACTTTTTTTCTTGCGATTTACATTTCCAAAATCATTTTTCTTTCTGATTTTTTTTTTCTTAAAAATCTGAGTTTACATCTCGCAATTCAGTTTTTTTCCCACCACAAAGTAAAAAATAAAATAGTAATTGTAACTTTCTCACAATTTTGACTCAATTCTGAGTTTATTTCTCACAATTTAGACTTTTATTCTTATTCTTACATGTTGCCAGTTTACATCACACAATTGTGAGTTGCAATTCTGAGTTTATATCTTCCAATTCTGCGTTTATATCTCAATTCTGAATTGCAATAAATAATTCTGAATTTTGATTTCTAAGATTTAAACTCAAAATTGCAAGAATAAATTCTCAATTGCGAGATAGCCACAACAGTTTTTTTTTTTTAATCTTGTGACAGAAATAATTTTCATACTTTTGAGTTTGTTCTTTCCAATTAAATAAATAAATAAAAACATATGAATATTTCAGTATTGAGTGCAGCTAACTGGAATTAACCAGAAACACTCCTATATGTTTAGGTTGAGGTGTCAAAAAGAGTTAACCCCTGGGATTAACTTGGTTTGTTCTGGCACTCATGACACACACCGAATGTGCTCATTTAAAGACTTCAGCAATGTAGACAGGGAATTAGCCATTTTCCACTAAACTTCACTTTTTGGGGGCAGGTAGCCTCCTCTGAGCGAGGAGGAGTTGAAATATATGCTCTCATGAGTGTGTGTTCACATTATGAGGGATTTTCATGTGCCCTGAAGACTAGGCCAGATATAATAAACACTTTGGTGACAGGTCTCTGTTGGCTTATGTAGGTTTACTCAGGAGATACTACAAGATGAGGTTTGTAGCAGCACATTTAAAATGTTCCTCACACAAGAATGGAAAGATTTACATTTAATTTCAGGATAAGACAAAGCTCAGTGGAGAGATTGTGTAAATGTAAAACAGCGCTAATAGTATGTGTGGGCTTTCGCATTTGTGATTGTACAACCTTATGCGTCATTTCCATACTAATAAATGATGGATTAAAAAATATATATATTATTATTAAATATATTAATACATATAAATTATTAGTTATTAGTGTACTGTATCATGTTACTGTTGCTACCACTTCTTGAAAGCATATTAACCATAACCTCTAGATACATGGCCTCTGTTATCCTATTTCTTTAAAATATGATATGTTTTGTCATATGTCTGTCCAGAACCTGATGATGATGAGAAGAAGGTGAAGACACAAAGACCGCGATCAGCTGACCAGCCGAGTGTGTTCCAGGCCCAAACAGGTGAGTCCCATCTCCTTTCATTATTTAGTTGAATTGCATTTCAGAACCATGGACAGCGTTTTGATGTTTTTTTTTTTTTTAAGAGAAAAATAAGTCTGAAAATACACTGAACAAAATTATAAATGCAACACTTTTGTTTTTGCCCCCATTTTTCATGAGCTGAACTCAAAGATCTAAGACTTTTTCTATGTACACAAAAGGCCTATTTCTCTCAAATATTGTTCACAAATCTGTCTAAATCTGTGTTAGTGAGCA